>NC_088881.1:6048080-6348080 GCF_032884065.1 Artemia franciscana
TTTTAGGGGGTACAAGTTTATTTTGTAACCGAGTTCGGCTATTGGGAGGGGCTGGTTCGGGTAGTAGTGATCGGTGGCTCTTATTGGCTAGGACGAATTTTCCAAATTGGTGAATAAGGTGTTCAAGCCGGACTTTAAGTGGAGATAAATTTAATTTAGCGAGGGCTTGATCAAAGGGTATGCCACGGTCTCGGAGTATAATCCTTGTTGCTCTTTTCTGGACGCACTCTATGTCGAGTAATAGGTACGCTGTGCGGATAGCAGATGGACCCCACACCGGGCACGCGTACTCGAGCAACGGGCGAACATAACACGTGTAGGCACGGAGAAGACTTTCAGTATCTCATCCAAAACGCCTCATTTTGGTAAGTGTCTGAAGGCTTGCATTAGCCTTGTGAACGGTTAAATTAATATGGGCACTGAAACTACAGTCACTAGTGAAAGTTAGTCCTAAGATTTTTATTTCGTTCACAATCGGGAAAGGGACTAGAGGCATATCTATATTCCGCTTCAGAGGATTGAAACGAATTATCTTCGACTTGGCTACGTTAATGGTAAGATCATGACTTGAGCATTCGGTCTTTAGCTGATCAAATATCTGGTTTGAAAACTGCTTTGTAAAAAAGAAGCCACGGCCTGATATTAAAAGCAGTATCTTCCCCCAATGAATACTTGAGTTCTTTTTAAATATAAATTTTCAATTTTAACAAGGGATTTTCGAGTTCCATCAGTTCACTTAATCACGGCCTTAAACATTCAGTGTAGGCAAAATGATTCTCACTCCAAAATATTGGTAGTAAACAATACTTAAGAAAAAATAACAACAACAGTACAAATAATAATGATAACAGAATAAAAAAGTGAAAAATAGAAATGCAAATTATAAACTCAAGGCGTTGTTTGTTCTACATCGCACAGTAGATGAACTGTTAAATCTTCACATCATCATGCTGAACTTCCCCCTAATTATTTTACGTTCCCATAAAACTTCAGACTAGTTCGAATTCAGACGGAGGAACTGGAGATTATAAATTTAAAGCTCTTTTATTCTTCCGAATTCCTTTAATTACTTATACTTTTACTTATACTTTTTTATAATTACTTATACTTTTTTTTATACTTTATTTAATTACTTATTACTTTAGACACGGGTCACTTTAACAGTTTATAGTGCCATAATAACGTCGTTTAAAATTGAAAAATTCCTCATTTCCTAAAGAAGCTCCCAACTTAACAACTACTTTTTCCATAGGAGCCGACAAAGAAAAATAGTATGTTTACAAGAAGACTAAAATTATCACTGAAACGTCATGGAGGAAAGTTAAAAGTATGTTGAAGGGCACATTACGATGTTTCTCTACTGACCACTTCTCCAAATCAGAGAGATATAAAACAGGGTTACCCGGTGTTTTCATTTATTTAAACATTCAGTGTAGGCAAAATGATTCTCACTCCAAATAAAGAATAGAAAAGAATATTAATAGTAAAGGTAGTAAAGAATATTCAAGAAAAAATAGCAGCAACGGTGCAAAATAATAATAATAATGATAACAGAATGAAAATGTGAAAAAAAGAAATGCAACGTATAAACTCAGATCGTTGTATGTTTTACATCGCACGGTAGATGAATTGTTAAACCTTCGCAACATCATGCTCGACTTCCTCCAAAATATTTTACGTTCCCACAAAACTTACGGGCTTGTTCAAATTCAGACGGAGGAACTGGAGATTAAAAATTTAAAGCACTTTTATTCTTCAGAATTCCTTTAATTACTTATTTAGACACAGGCCACTTAAAAGGTTTAAAAATTGTTTAAAAAAAAAAAAACAGTTTAAATTTAAAATTGAAAAATTCCTCATCTCCTAAAGAAGCTCCCGACTTAATAACTACCATTTCTATAGGAGCCGACAAAGAAAATCTTTCGGTCTTGAATCTAAACGAGAGAAAAAAGATTAGGTGCGACACTTGGATGTCTTCGAATCAGTATTTATATAAAAATAATACGAATATTATAAAAATAATAAGAAAGAGGTATCAAGAGATTCTGACATTGTGGAGGATTTTCCTATTAATCGTCAAGGCCTCTGAAAATCATGGAGGAATTACGTAGAATGGACTGGCCAGGATTGCAGGAAAATAGCAGGAATTTGTAGGAAGAAATAGAAAATGGAGTTGTAAGTATATTACGTGCTCTAGTAGGAGAAAGCATGAGGAACTGGAGGAGAATGGATTGTCGCAAACTTCCTGGAAAATAGCAAGATATTGCAAAGAGAGTTACAAAAGGGATTGTGAGTGGGCTATGGATTCCCAAAATGTACAAAGAATAGTAGGCAAAGAGATTGGCAGAACTTGCAGCAAAATAGGAGGATACTAAGGGGTGGAGGATGAGAAGAGGGGCTTAAAACTACAGACTCCAGCAAAATTTAGGTAGAATTAGAGGACAATGAATTGGCCAGACTTGTAAGAGAATAGGAAAAAAATATGAGACGAAATAAAAATAGGATTGTTGGTGGATTGCAGTGTCCAGTAAAATGTACGAAAAAGTAGGAAAGTGGACTTGCAGGAAAAACCAGAATATCACAAGGAGAAATGAGGAACAAGACTGTAAGGAGAGTGTGGACTACAGAAAAATGCACGGGGAATCAGAGGAAATTATATTGGCTGGGTGACTGTAAAATCCTTTCAATAAGTTTCCAAACTTAGCAGGAAACTCTAGGGATCCATGCAAAATGTGACTTTAAGCGAAGTGCAGACTATAGAAAATTTCTGAGAGAAGGGGGGGAAATGGATTGGCAAGACGTACAGGAAAATGGAGATGAATGAAACTAATGGGAAAAGTGGAAAAGCGGACTGTGATGGGACTTTGACATACAAGAAAATACTTGGAGAAATGGAGGAAAACTGAATGGCCAGTCTTACGAGAGAATCGTGAACAGGAGAAGGAAACTGTTGTAAGAAATGGAAAAGGGGACTTGCAGGGAAAATCTTTATCATGGAATAAGAAAGAAAAAACTAACCTAACGCGAATGCCCTAGGCAGCGTAAAATCGTTTGGGCAAATTGAGCAAAAACCTATGTGCCAGCTATGCTATAACAAACTTCCCTGATTTTCTCAAATATTTTATGTTTCCTCAATCTCCATGTTTGTCTGAAATCTGATGAAGAAACTGAAGATTAATGAATTTATGAAATTTTCTCTTTTCTTAATACCGTAACTAGCTTTTAGGACGGTCACGCGAACAAACTCTTAACGTCACGATAGCGCTTTTTGAAAATGAAAAAAAAACTTATCCCAGAAACAAATTTCCAACTTAATTATTACACCTATTTTTATACAAGTAAGCTAGGAAAACCTCTTTTAAGACACGAATTTGAAATTATGAGGCATGACATTTTGTTTATGGGACATAAACATATTGTCGCGGCTTTAAATGTCTCTTTACATTAGCATATATGAGTGTGGCTCTAAAATAACACGCAAACACACACTGAGATATATTCTGAATTTGGAGAGAGTGTGCATCTCAAATCAATCGGATGATACAAGAGATACTAAGCCACAGTTGCATAAGTGATTCCTGTGGCATGACATTGATACTTGAAAAATGACCGTAAGATTTGGTATTAACATTATGAGGCATTATATTAAGTTTGATGGGATTTAATCACATTGCCGTGACTCTAAATGTCTCCCTATAGATAAATGTACGAACGTGGCTCAAACAATAACCCGCCTAAGGCGTGACATTGACATTTGACACGTGACATTGACATTTTGTATTGCCATTATGAGGCATAACATAAAGCTTCTTGGGATATAAGCACATTGTCGTGGTTTCACAAGTCTCCCTACGGAAACATACATCAATGTGATTCGAAAATAATGCGAAAATACCCACTGAGATAATTACTGAATTTGGACAAAGAGTCCATCTCAAATTAATCAAATAGTACATGAGATCTTAAGCTACATTTGTATATATGATTCCTGAAGCGTGACATTGACATTTAACAAATGACATTGACAATATGAGGCATAACGTTAAGTTCCTTGGGACATAAGCAAAATGTCATGGCTCTAAATGTCTCCCTACAGAAACATTTAGGAATTTGGCTCTTGAACAACACACATCAAGATATTTCCTGAATTTGGAAGAAGTGAGCCAGGTCAATCAGACGGTATATGAGATCCTAGGCTACAGTTGCATTAGTGATTCAAGAGGTATGAGACTGATATTTGACACATAACATTGGCACTACGAGGCATAATAATATTAAGTTTGGTTGGACATAAGCAGGATATGAAATGTCTGCAATATTTGGTATGTATCTACAAAACACGATTTCCTTAGTTCCTCTTACTTTAATTAATTTAAGAAAAAAACAAAAAAAAAAAAAAAAAAACAAATGACCGTGGATGACTTATACTAATATTTATTCCTTAAAGTTCTGATAATTTTTTATGTATCAAAGAAAAAAGGGAAAACATTTAAAACGTGTTTTGTTTTCAGTAAGCACAAATTATTTTCTGGTCTTGAGAAGGAATGGGGGTTATGAGCCGTACTAATGTTAATTTTTGCTCGTTTTGAGTTTGACTCGGGTATTTATTGTAATTTCTGTTCGTTTTGAGTTTCATTTATTTATTGATAATGATTTGTGGTAGTTTTAAGCTTGGAAGATTCGATCATTTTCGGCTTAATGGAGCTCTTTACTTTTCTTAGAAAAACTAGTTTTGTGGAAAAAAAATTCAAATTAATTTCTGTTCGTTTTTTATTGAGATAGTTTTTCATGGAAAAAATAATATTTTATATCTTTTCAATTTTTTTTTCTATAAGAATCCATAGTTTGGGTTGCTATTTGTATGTTGGAGAAACTTTTTCAACAACTTTTAGTCCTGAAACAAACAGTATCTTTTAACTTAATTTCACCTTAAAAGCTCACCTTAATACCCTTAACGTTATTAGTTTCAGTAACTGTAGTGGTAGTATTAACAAAGTGCCTTCTGGCTAGTTCAAAATCCCGCAAAACTTACCCTAAAAGGTATAACTTAATAATATAAGTTGTTCTTCAGATATTGCTGTGTCACCTTTTTAAAAGTCCACCTGCTCATAGTTTGTTTTGATTTAGTTCAACATCTGCCAAAATATTCCTTAAAAGCTTCACCTTCACACCCTTAAATTGAACAGTATCAATAGTTGTATTAGCATTATTGGCAGTAGTAAGCACAATCGTGTGGGATCAAATATGATGGCTATCTCAAAATTTCGATTGGATGTGTTTGCGGAAATGGTAGGTATGAGAGGAGGTTTAGTTTAACTCCAAACAATTTCGACTATTAAAAAGGGCACTAGCCCTCTCAATTTCCGATCAAATGAAATCTTTTCGAAGTTTTTACAACAACAAATGACCATCTCAAAATTTATATTAGATGCATTTCAGGGAGATATGAGGTGTGGAGGAGGGTATCTATCTTCTGATGACTCTGAATCTTAAACAGGGCACTATAACTTCTAATCACCAATTCAATGAGCCCCTCCGAATTTTGTACGATCGCCCTTTCTATATATACCTTAAATGCCCCCAGCGCCTACTTATAACCCTTCCCCTGAGGGCTGTGGGGGGTTGTCATCCTCAAAGACATAACATCCGGACCCTGTAGTTACGTTGAACAAAATTGCTATCTCAAATTTTGATTGGATGTGTTTGGAGAAATGATGGGCGTGGGAGGAGGGGTTAGCTGCCCTCCAATCACCTTCGGCTATTAAAAAGGGCCCTAACCCTTTCAATTTCCAAAGAAATGAGCTCTTTCCAAAATTTCTACGACAAGAAATGACGATCTCAAAATTTCAATCAGATACATTTCGGGAAAACACGAGGTATCGAGGGGGTTATCCATCCTCCGATCACTCTGAATCTGAAAAAATGAACTAGAACGTCTGATTACCAATACAATGAGCCCCCTCCCAACTTTGTTCGATCACCCTTTCTATATATACCTTATATTCCTCCCAGGGCATAACTTACATAGCTTACCCTGAGGTTTGGGGGGTTGTGTATTGTAAATATGGTAAATATCTCAAATATTTAATTTCCGGACCTTTCAATAACGTTGAACAAAATGGCTATCTTAAAATTTTAATTGGATGCGTTTGGGGAAATGGTGGGCATAGAAGGGGGATTAGTTGCCCTCCGATCACATTCGACAATAAAAAGGGCAAAAGCCCTTTCAATTTCCAATCGAATGAGCCTTTTACGAAGTTTCTATGACAACAAATAACTATCTCAAAATTTCTATCACAAGCGTTTCTGGAAATACGAGGTGTGTGTGTCTGTGTGGGTGGGGGGTATCCACCCTCCCATTACTCTGAATCTCAAAAAGGGCACCTAACTTCTAATTAGAAATCCAATGACCCCCCTCCGAAGTTTATACAATCACCCTTTCTACATAAACCTTATACGCCCCCAGGGTATAACTTATAACCCTTGCCATGAGGGCTCTGGGGGGTTTGTCATCCTCAAAGAAAAAATTTCAGGACCTTTCAACACGTTGAACAAAATGGCTATCTCAAAATTTTGATTGAATGTGTTTGGAGAAATGATGGGCGTGGAAGGGGGGATATTTGCCCTCCAATCCCTTTCAGCCATTAAAAAGGGCAAAAGCCCTTCCAATATCCAATCGAATGAGCTATTTTCGAAGTTTCTACTACAACTCCTTCGATACGTTGTGCCCTAGTCTAAAAAAAACGAAAAAATTAATAAATAAATGATGCATTTTGCCCATATCGCTCTTTATTTAGGCTGTGCTATTGCGCAGCCTATGATGATTATAATATCTAATAGTTATTGAAATTTGGGTTTAGTGCCATAAATAATTTATTATTCGTAAAAAGAAATTTATTATTGGAGAAGAAGAGAAGAAAATAACAGATGAGGTAAAATTTCGTAAATCGAAGACCAAATGACAGTGCCATCTATGTCTTATTGAACGAAATATTCTAAATACCCACCTAGGGAATATTGATAAGTCGTGTTGTAATCCCATTCTAAACTAGCTACAACACTAACAAAAAATCTTTTCTTCATTTCCATCTGATAAACTCTATTTAATTACACTTTCAACGATATACCAAATATTCAGATACTGCGGAGCACATGAAAATAAATAAACAAGACTAATTGGTTAAATTTCACAGCTTTTTCCGTGTAAATTCAAACACTAACAACCAACAACAACACCTTCAAAGGAAAGCTTTACACATAACGCGGATCGCGCAAAACTAAATGAAAAGGGGAATTAGTTAAATTTGACAGCTTTTTTTCCATACACATTCAAACTTTAACAATCAATTGATTCCCAAAGACTACTACACCTTCAAAGGAAAGCTTTTCACATACCGCGGATAACGCAAAAATAAATAAGAAAGAGTAAATAGTTAAATATAACAACTTTTTGTCCGTACAAATTCATAAATTAAAAATCTATTGATTCTCAAAGACAACTATAAATTTAACAGTTAACAGTTTAACTAAATAAATTCAGTAGTTAAATTTAACATTTTTTTCCCGTACAAATTCAAAAATTAACAATCTATTGATTCCCAAAGACCGCTACACCTTCAAAGGAAAGCTTTTCACATAACGCGGATCACGTCAAAATAAATAAGAAAAAGTAATTAGTTAAATTTAACAGCTTTTTGTCCGTACAAATTAAAAAATTAACAATCTATTGGTTCCCAAAGACTGCTACACCTTCAAACGAAAGCTTTTCACATAACGCGGATCACGCCAAAATAAATAAGAAAAAGTAATTAGTTAAATTTAACAGCTTTTGGTCCGTACAAATTCATAAATTAAAAATCTATTGATTCTTAAAGACAACTATAAATTTAACAGTTAACAATTTAACTACATAAATTCAGTAGTTAAATTTAACAGTTTTATGTCCGTTGCTACACCTTCAAAGGAAAGCTTTCCACATAACGCGCATCACACCAAAATAAATAAGAAAAAGTAATTTGTTGAGTTTAACAGCTTTTGTTCCGTACAAATTCAAAAATTAACAATCTATTGATTCTCAAAGACACCTACACCTTCAAAGGAAAGCTTATCACATAACGCGGATCATGCCAAAACAAATAAGAAAAAGTAATTGTTAAATTTAATAGATCAAATTAACAATTCACATTAACAATCAAAAAATTAACAATCTATAGATTCCCAAAGACAACTACACCTTCAAAGGAAAACTTTTCACATACCGCGGATTACGCAAAAGTAAATAACAAAAAGTAATTAATTAAATTTGACAGCTCTTTTTCCGTACAAATTCAAACATTGACAATCTATTTACTCCCAAAAACATCTTCAACTTCAAAGCAAAGCTTTTCACATAACGCGGATCACGTAAAAAGAAATAAACAAAAGTAATTAGTTAAATTTGACAGCTTTCTTCCCGTACAATTCAAAAGTTAACAATCTATTGATTCCCAAAGACAACTAAACTTTCATAGGTTAAACTTTTCACATAGTGCAGATCACATAAAAACAAACAAGAACAAGTAATTAGTTAAACTTGACAGGTTTTTGTTCGCAAAAACTAAAATTTTAACAATATATTGGTTCGCAAAGATTGCTACACCTTAAAAGTGAATGTATGTTCATCTTATTATTTTTTTAGAATTTTTCACACACGTTTCTCTTTTTTAAATTTGGCGCCAGCTACTACCAAAAACCACATGGCTGTATAAATATATTCATTTGTTTTTCCGCTAAAAAACAGCACAGTATAAAATAAATAAGAAAAATTACGACTAAATATTACAAATCAAGAAAAGACACTGTTAACCATAAAAATATATCACAGAAAACTAGGATAATTAACCGCAGTACAAAAGAAACCAACACTTCGCAAGAGAAAAGAAGAAACAAAGTGGCCTCACATAAAAATACATGGCACCAAATAGTCTAAGAATACTTAGTCAAACATGCTGACTTGAAATATACAAGTTTCATCAAATTTAATCTTTGTCATCAAAAGTTACGAGCCTGAGAAAATTTGCCTTATTTTGGAAAATAGGCGGAAACATCCCCTAAAAGTCATAGAGTCTTAACGAAAATCACACCATCGCATTCAGCGTATCAGAGAACCCTATAGCAAAATTTCAAGCTCCTATCTACAAAAATGTGGAATTTCGTATTTTTGAAGACAGATCACGGGTGCGTGTTTATTTGTTTGTTTTTTTTCCCAGGGGTCATTGTTTCGACCCAGTTGTCTTAGAATGTTGCGAGAGGGCTCATTCTAACGGAAATGAAAAGTTCTAGTGCCCTTTTCAAGTGACCAAAAAAATTGGAGGGCGCCTAGGCCCCCTCCCACGCTGATTATTTTCCCGAAAGTCAACGGATCAAAATTCTGAGATAGCCATTTTATTCAGCGTAGTCGAAAAACCTTATAACTATGTCTTTGGGGACGACTTACTCCCCCACAGTCCCCGGGGGAGGGGCTGCAAGTCACAAACTTCGACCAGTGTTTACATACATTAATGGTTATTGGGAAGTGTACAGACGTTTTCAGGGGGATTTTTTGGTCTGGGGGTAGGGTTGAGGGGAGGGGGCTATGTGGGAGGATCTTTCCTTGGAGGAATATGTCATGGGGGAAGAGAAATTCAATGAAAAGGGCGCGGGACTTTCTAGCATTATTAAAAAAAAGAAAAAATAAAGATGAAAAAGTTTTTTCAATTGACAACATAAAACGAAAAGAGATTATTACGCATATGAGGGGTTCTAAAAATACTTTAGAATATAGAGCGAAGTATTTAGGAGGAGATAAGCACCTCGCTCTTTATGCTAAAGTATTTTTAGCAATTTCAACTATTTATTCTACGGCCTTTCTGATTCAGGTGTCATTCTTAAAAAATTGGGACAAAACTTAAGATTTAGTGTAAAGAGCGAGATATTAACGAGGGGACAAACCCCCTCATATACATAATAAAAAAATAAGAATAAAAGTTTGTTACGTAAGTTAATTCTTAAGTTACGTAAATTTTTTACTAATAAAAACGTTCGTTAAAAATTAAAAGCTCTAGTTGCCTTTTTAAGTAACCGAAAAATTAGAGGGCAACTAGGCCTCCTTCCCCACCCCTTATTTCTCAAAATCGTCTGATCAAAACTAAGAGAAAGCCATTTAGACAAAAAAAATTAATATGCAAATTTCATTTTAATAATTTATGTGCGGAGAGCCAAAATCAAACATGCATTAATTCACAAACATTCAGAAATTAAATAAAAAAATAGTTTTTTTAACTGAAAGTAAGGAGCGACATTAAAACTTAAAACGAACAGAAATTACTCCGTATATGAAATGGGTCGTCCCCTCCGCAATCCCTCGCTCTTTACGCTAAAGTTTGACTCTTTACCACAATTCTACTTCTTAAAACAATTAAAAACTTCAGCGTGAAGAGCGAGGGATTGCGGAGGGGACAACCCATTTCATATACGGAGTAATTTCTGTTCGTTCTAAGTTTTAATTTCGCTCCTTACTTTCAGTTAAAAAACTAGTTTTTTTATTTAATTGTCTAAAGGAATCACCTTGTCGTTAATTTTTCAGTTTTACGGACAAGAAGCGCTCCTAAATTCAAGCTTTTACATTCTCTAATTTATTTTTGCGGTTCAAAATGGCAACGCTGACGAAAATGTATTTTAAATTATTAGACAGTTATATTGCTGAAGGTTTTTTTTCGGTTTTTTTTTTTTTTTTTTTTTTTTTTTTTTTTTTTTAATTAGAAATTTTAGGTTAGCTTAGATGTTTGATAGAATTAGTAGTAGGACATAATTCAAACGAGTTAGGCCACTATGGCGCGAAAAATCTTATAAGTAGATATGAAGGTCCTTTACATGAAAAATGGCATTCCCAATTCCTCCCAATTTTCAAATATATATGGCTTTTTGTTCCGTATAATCAATTCAATATAGACCTTATTTTCTTTGTCCTTGGTAAGCAAATAAATACTTCCATTTTTCTAGCAACCTATAAAGAAAATCCATCGCTCTTGAATTGAAACGAGAGGAAAGAGATATGAAAGACGCCTGGAACAGTTTGAATGAACGTGACTCTTAAAGCGATGCAAAAAACCAGGCAAACATCAAGACATTTAGATACTAATGAAGGTTTTCCTATTGACGATTAGGACATTTGCCAAGCAGGAAAAAGGAAAACGAAGAAAAATAGAGGATTAAGACATTTTCAGATGAAAGCGAACATCTTCTTCTTCTGAACAAAGTAGTAAAATGAAGATCTCGCTTTTCATAGATACTTAAAGCCCCAAGAACGTGAAAAGGAAATCTGGCTTCTTGAATTGGTTGTGTGACAATATATAGTTCAAGTTGAACTTTTTATTTCAACATTCACAAATAAATAAATAAAACACAACACTTTCGCCCTCGAGAAAACCTATGAGGGTTTGTATTCGCCCGAAAGTCTACATATCTACTTACCTATAATACCAAATCCAATCTCTCTTACTCATTAATACACGACTCTCCCTCCCCCTTTCATTCCTCCCAACCCCATCTTACCCTCCTACCCACCCTTACCTCCCTAGCCCACCCGTACTTCCCTAACCCACCTTTACCTCCCTAGCCCCACCCTTACCTCCCGAACCCACCGTTCTTTACCTAATCACCCTACAACCCATAGTAAAATTCAACATTTATCCCCCAAAAATAATCTTATAATTTCTTTTTAAACTAAAAAAAATTGTATTATATATCATATAGAATAATATATATTTAAAACCAGAGAAAAAATAGGACGTCCAATTTTCAATGGAAAAAATCTAAACCTGCAGTTACACAGTTTTTGATAGTATCTGTTCCAAATTAAAAACAGGAAACGTGAGTGAAAAACCAACCGGAAATAAGATAAAAAGATATGATTTAAAATCATATAATCAATAAAATCAATGTTACTTTAAAATCCACCTCTTCATCAGCCTTTGAGAGTTTCATCCCAAATAAGATCCTCCAATTTTGAGGTGTCACTTCCGTATTTTGTATCACTTATATTCCTTTTTGGTTCGCGGTAAACACAATAGATAAAAAGATATGGTATAACGGAAAAAGAATGTATAACGGAAATAAGACAAAAAGATATGACACCAAACAGCTTACAAAGTTGAAGCTTTCTTTGAAGGTATTGGGGAAACAAATAAAAAGATAGATAAAGAGATAAAAAGGTATAAAGAAAATAGATAAAAAGATATGGTATAACGGAAAAAAAGACACCAAACAGCTTACAAAAGCTACAGCTTTCTTTGAAGGTATAACGGAAATAGATAAGAAGATATGACACCAAACAGCTTACGAAGTTACTGCTTTATTTGAAGGTATAACAGATAGATAAAAGACCGATAAAAAGGTATAGCAGAAACAGATAAAAATATATGGTGTAACGGATGAAAGAAGGTATAACGGAAATACGACATAAAGATATGACACCTAACAGGTTACAAAGTTACAGCTTTCATTTGAAGGTATAACTGTCTCTATGAATCAATATATTTATAATGTTTTAATTTTTAAGACGAAATGTGTTGTCATATTTAAAGATTTGCTTATTCTTCTTTTCAACCTCACAACACTGACGAAAATATAATACTGCCTTAAAATTTTTTATTTTAAAACAACCAAAAGAAATACCCTAAAAATTGCAACTTTCAGGATGAATAGACCTAAGATGGATCAAGGGGAAAAAATGGCTTCATTTACATACCTTTGGTGCTCTAAGACAGATATATTGAAAGAAACGTGTTGAGAAATCTATTGTATCGTTCATAGAATTAACATCAAGAGAAACATTATTTATTCAACCTTAGTATATATATATATATATATATATATATATATATATATATATATATATATATATATATATATATATATGTATGTATATGAAAGGCCAGGAATGTCAATCTCAAATATTATTCCACATACACTTTGCAAAGCTCTGTTGAATTGTTTCAATATGTATAAGATATTTTAAGCTGTAATAATGTTGTAAGATATTTTAAGCAGTTGTGTTTCTTTTTGCATATTTGTGTAGACACACATGTGTGTTCCCAAATAGAAGTTTCGTATTCGGTTTTCCCTCCCGTTATATGGGAGGGCATGAATGTCACTCCCAAAAATTATTCCACATAAACTTTGTAAAGTCGGCTCTGTTGAAATGGCTCAATATGTGCAAGATATTTTAAGCTGTAGTAATGTTGCAAGATATTTTAAGCTGTTGTGTTCGTTTTCGCATTTTTGTGTTTGACACACATATGTGTTAAAGATTATAAGTTTCGTGTTCGCTTCTCCGTTTTCGTTCTTTCATACTCATCTTACTGCGTTCTGAATCTATAAAGGGTTTAAATAAAGGTATGTATAAAGGGTATCTATGTAGTAAAGGTATCTATGTAGTAAAGGGTATCTTACTGCGTTCTGTATCTATAAAGTAAAGGTTTCTATGTAGTAAAGGGTATCTATAAAGGGTATCTGTATCTATAAAGGGTTTAAAATAAAGGTATCTATAAAGGGTATCTATGTAGTAAAGGGTATCTATGTAGTAAAGGGTATCTGTATCTATAAAGGGTTTAAATAAAGCATTATTATACGTGCTACCTAAAGATTTTTAATAGACAATAAAGGATTCTTATTGACAAATTTAACTGCAAATTAAAGCATGAAACTACTTTTCTGTTCCCAAATTGACAAATTTAACTGCAAATTAAAACATGAACATACTTTTCTGTTCCCTCATCCTTGGCAATTTTCTTCTGTATTTTTCGGGGGGATTGTGGAACCGGGACTGATTGGACATCTACTGGGTGTAAAGTTCCTTGTTGCTCATTTTCAGACTGCTTTTCTACAGCTGTTGCTCCATCAACCGGACTAGGAGGAGGGGAGTCTGCACTCGCTCCACCTGAAGATTGACGTCTCTGCAGTGGGGCTTTGCCAAGCTGTGCAGGGGTCGGTGCAAGAACAAATTTGGGAGGTGGCATAGAACTCTCTTCATGACTATCCTGAAAGGAAAACTAAAATAAAAAAATACTGCAGGAAACAATTAATAAAAAATAATAATAATAAAAGATCAAAAACTAGCATGAGATAGGGTCAATACATGAGTATTGCATACATAAGAATAAATAAACCTTCATGAGAACAGAGAATGATCCTAAGAACTAAAATTTTACAATCTTAATGATCTAGATAACTTTAATGATCATTCTTAAAACAAAAACAAAATAGACAAGACGGAAAAATGGAAGGAGATATAATGAGTAACAAAAATCAAAATGTTATTTTTTTTTCTTCACTTTTTATCCAAGTACAGGAGAAATTCACTTTTTTTACTGTTACCTTGAAAAACTACTATTTTTTAAGTCAAACAATGAGATCATATGGTGATCATGACACAAAAAAAATCATCACAAAATAGTCTCAAATATGCCATGACTACGCCTTTTTTAAGAGTTACAACCACTTTTGACCCTTTAACATGCAATAGCTTGCTGCTGATTAGTCATTTCAGGATTATTTCAGTTTTCGCAGTTAACTTTTATTTTAAAAAACTCTCGAGTTTTCAACTGAACTGAAACACATTTTACGCTTTTTTTTTTCTTTTAATGGCGAATCAGGGGACAGATCCATCCTAAAGACAACATTGATCTTTGACATATTTGCAGTTGTCGTTCGAGATCCCCATAGCAATAGTGACCAGTTGAAATGTTGAAACGTAATATTATCGATTAGTGTACAAATTCGCACTATGATTTATGAACGAACACAATATCTCACAAGGTGCAGCTCCTGGATTTTGAGGGAGAGGGTTTGGGATTTGAGGGAGGTAGGGGGAGAGGGTTCTGGCTTGCTTTGAATTTTAATGAATTTATCAAACAGTTCGTGGTAACGAACTGTAGTAAGGAGCGACCCGGCTCAATAGTAACCAAAACTCTAAAAAATGGAATTTTGATACCAATAGCTATATCAAAAGAATCGCATTTTAATGCTGGTTTTAAATATATAAGTTTCATCAAGTTTAGTCTTAACCATCAAAAGTTATGAGCCTGAGAAAATTTGCGTTATTTTAGAAAATAGGGGGAAACACCCCCTAAAAGTCATAGAATCTTAACGAAAATCACACCATCAGATTCAGCGTATCAGAGAACCCTACGGTAGAAGTTTCGAGCTCCTATCTACAAAAATGTGGAATTTTGCATTTTTTGCCAGAAGGCAGATCACGGATGCGTGTTTATTTGTTTTTTTGTTTGTTTTTTTTTGTTTTTTTTTTCCCAGGGGTGATCGTATCGACCCAGTTGTCCTAGAATGTTGCAAGAGGGCTTATTCTAACGGAAATGAAAAGTTCTAGTGCCCTTTTTAAGTGACCAAAAAAATTGGAGGGCACCTAGGCCCCCTCCCACGCTAATTATTTTCCCAAAGTCAACGGATCAAAATTCTGAGATAGCCATTTTATTCAACGTAGTCGAAAAACCTTATAACTATGTCTTTGGGGACGACTTACTCCCCCACAGTCCCCGTGGGAGGGGCAACAAGTTACAAACTTTGACCTGTGCTTACATATAGTAATGGTTATTGGGAAGTATACAGGCGTTTTCAGGAGGATTTTTTTGGTTGGGGGGAGGGGTTGAGAAGAGGGGGATATGCTGGGGGAACTTTCCATCGAGAATTTGTCATGGGAAAAGAAAACTTCCATGAAGGGAGAGCAGGATTTACTAGCGTTATTTAAAAATAAAATAAAAAATAAATGTGAAAAAGCTTTTTCAGCTGGAAGTAAGGAACAGCAATAAAACTTAAAACAAACAGAAATTATTACCCATATAAGGGGCTCACCTCCTTATGATACCTAGCTCTTTACGCTAAAGTATTTTTAGTAATTTCAACTATTTATTCTACGGCTTTTGTGATTCAGGGGTCATTCTTAATGAATTGGGATAAAATTTAAGCTTTAGTGTAAAGAGCGAGGTACTGACGATGGGGCGAATCCCCTCATATATGTAATAAAAACATGAGAATACAAAAGTTCTTTACGTAAGCTAATTTATAAGCTACGTAAATCTTTTACCAATAAAAAGATTCGTAAAAAATTAAAAGTTCTAGTTGCCTTTTTAATTAACCAAAAAATCAGAGGGCAACTAGGCTTCGCCCCCGCTCTTTTTTTCTCAAAATCATTCGATCAAAATTATGAGAAAGCCATTTAGCCCCCCCCCCCCCCCAAAAAAAAAAATTCAAATTTCGTTTTGATTATTCCTCTGCGGAGAACCAAAATCAAAACATGCATTGATTCAAAAACGTTCAGAAATTAAATACAAAAAAACAAGTTTTTTCAACTGAAAGTAAGGAGTGACATCAAAACTTAAAACGCACAGAAATTACTTCGTATATGAAAGAGGCTGCTTCCTCATCAACGCCCCGCTCTTTACGCTAAAGTTTGACTCTTTCTCTCAATTCTTCTTTCTAAAACAGTAAAAAACTTTAGCGTAAAGAGCGGGGCGTTGATGAGGATTGCCTTTTTTTAGTTTTTTCAGTTTTTTTTTAGTTTTTAGTTTTTTACCTTTTTTTAGTTTTTTTTAGTTTTTTAGCTTTTTTAGTTTTTTTTCTTTTTAGTTTTTTTTGTAGTTTTCACCTTTTTTAGTTTTTTTTCTTCTTTTGTATTAGTGTGAAATAATTCAGACGTCATATGCGGACAAACACGACGTCACTCGACAGACAGACAGACAGACATAACCCACAAACAACTTATTTTTATATATATTTATTCATATTTTTTTAGTTTTCTTTTTCTCTTTTATTTTTCAGTTTTTTCCTTTTTTTTAGTTTTTTTCTTTTTTAGTTTTTAGTTTTTTTTTTAGTTTTTTACCTTTTTTTAGTTTTTTTTAGTTTTTTTTAGTTTTTTAGCTTTTTTAGTTTTTTTATTAGTTTTTATTTTTTTTTGTAGTTTTTGCCTTTTTTTATTTTTTCAGTTTTTTTTTAGTTATTAGATTTTTACCTTTTTTTTAGTTTTTTTTAGTTTTTTAGCTTTTTTAGTTTTTTTTTCTTTTTAGTTTTTTTTTGTAGTTTTTACCTTTTTTAGTTTTTTTCTTCTTTTGTATTAGTGTGAAATAATTCAGACGTCATATGCGGACAAACATGACGTCACCTGATCCACAGATCCACACACAGACAACTTATTTTTATATATATAGATATATATATATATATATATATATATATATATATATATATATATATATATATATATATATATATATATAATAGAACTTATAATAAATTACTGTACTATAAAATGCTACCTCCATATTAAAAAAAAAACAATTAAAAAAAAAAACACTTTTCATCAAGGTCCACTTTGGCAATATGGCTAACTTTAACAGCCATGGACAATTTTTAAGAGGGACTTCATCATACAGTTCATGGTAACGAAGAGTAAGTAAGGAGCGACACGGCCCAATAGTAACCGAAACTTTAAAAGCGGGATTTAGAACAATAGATGCATCAAAAGAATTGGATTTTTATGCTGATTCAAGAATTATAAAATTCAAGTTTAATGTCGCCCATCAAAATCTGAGAGCCTGAGAGGACTTATCAGATTTTCGAAGAGGAGGGGATCAAGGGATTTTTAATAAAGGTCACACCATCAATTTCAGCATATAAGTAATTCCTACTGTAGAGGTTTCAAGCTCTTACCAACAAAAATGTTGAATTTTGTGTTTTTACTAGAAAAAAGATCTCGGATGCTTGCTTTTTTTATTATTCTTTTTTCAGGGGTAATTGTATCGAGCCATTGGTCCTAGAAGATCGAAAGAGGGCTCCTCCGAACGGAAATCAGAAATCCAGTGTCTTTTTTCAGCAGCCAAAAGTGATTGGATTTGAGAAAGAAGTGATTTATAAAATAAACTGCATTTTTAACACACCTGAGGATGATTTGTTTTGGGTGATTTCAAGTCCTTGGTCTCAATATCAGCTACTGTGGGAATATTGGCAGTTGTCGCTTTTACTCTTGATGGCTTGGGATTTGGCACTGTTCCACCAGCTTGAACTCCTTTGACTATTAAAGCTAGAATATATATTACTATATATTTTTTTCTCACTAAAACTATACTTTACAGTGTAATACATGAAGTAACACAAAAAAAGAGAGTGAAAGAAAATAATACACATCTGAAAAAGCTGATAAGACGGCGATGTGGAGGAATAAGGGTGAAAGCTGTGTTTGAAAGCTCTCTACGCTCTTATAGAAATGACACAGATGATATTTATCATCTGTTAGGGTTAATCTAAAAAATCGGCCCCATAACCGATTGAAAAGGTCCCTCCCCCCTCCCTGACCTTGAAGGTATTGTACAAGCAACCATGGTTTAGACTTTAAGCATAGATAGTTTGACTTGAATTCTACTAAAATTCTAGAAATGTGTACATTGAAAAGGGCACGCAAAAGAGTTATTTTTTTTTATTAGAAGTTTTATTTCATATTGAACATTTAACTTCAGCCTCAGCTTGTTTTTTGTCGTTATGAAGACACATCGCCAAACATTGGCTTCTTTTAATTGTTCAGGTGGTGGAACAAACACTTCTTTTTTTTGTCAACGATTTATCAAGTACAGGTTTTTGATTTGCAAAGGTAAGGTAGACATTGATGACCACCTTTCTTTCTTTTAATTGTTCCGGTGGTGGGATAAAAACTTCTTCGTTTGCCTCGGCTTGTCTTTTGTCATTATGAAAGATATATAGACGGATATTTTCAAAGGTATTGTAGGCATTGGTGACCTTATCCAAGTCAAAATCCAAAATCCAATCATCATCGCTATCATTTTCAGTTTGTTTGGTTCGTTTTATCTCGGCTTGTCTTTCATCATTATAAAATACATATGGCCGAGCCTTTATTCTTTTTTAACAAAGGTATGGCAGGTATTGATAATTTTATCCATGTCAAAATCCCAAACCCAATCATCATCGCTATCATTTTCAATTTTGACGTTTTGATTATCACTGTCCAGGTTGATTTTCATTGACTCACTCACATTTTTGATGTCGCCTGAATTCTAACCGTGTGTGTCTTTGCTCTTCATTTTCATTTTTGACTTGTTCACATGCTTGGTGTCGCATGTCTTCTAACCACGTGTGTCTTTGCTCTTCATTTTTATATTTTGACAATCCGCCGTTTTTCTTTTTACCACTTGTGTCTTTGCTCTTCATTTTCTTTTCGACACACTCTAATTGTCGTTTTCACATATCTATCTAACCGCCCGTGTCTTTGCTCTTCCTTTTTCATTTTTGACTCGCTCAATTGCTCGGTGTCGTATACCTTCTAACCGCGTGTATCTTTGCTCTTCATTTTCTTTTTGAAACGCTCTAATTGTCGTTTTCACATATCTTCTAACCGCCCGTGTCTTTGCTCTTCATTTTCATTTTTGACATTTTTCGGATTTTGATCACTTCAGACAACTTATCAGTGGCCTTTGCTTTAGCTGCCCGTATTAGTGTTGTCCCAATTGATGGTGCAAATTTTCGTTATTTGGGCCTTCCAACAGACATTATATTATATAAATAACTGATGCGTTGGAAACTCAACAATCTTATTTATGCTATGAATGACATCATATAAGAAAATGCTTATAAAATTCCATATGAAATGCTAATATGATGTACTAACTTATATATGACGTCAAATACAAAAAACAAAATTAAGGCTCTTAACGAATTTTCTCAGGCTTTTCATCTATCTCGATCGCTTTTTTACGCGAGAATATTCCATGATACCGACTTTCCCGATAAAATAATATATATATATATATATATATATATATATATATATATATATATATATATATATATATATATATATATATATATATATATAGGCTGTATTTATAAAATTTCTTAAAACCACATTGGTTCGCCACAATATACAGAAAGAAAACTTTATACAGAGAGAAAACAAAAATGGGGTTTTTAAGACCAAACTAGAATACTGAAAAAACACACAAAGCGAATATTTTGAGGGACAACCGCCTCTCTTCTTCAGCACGAGCAAAATAATATATACAAGGAAAACGCTGATGAAAAAAACAAACAAGAGCCAAGAGCTCACATGACACTTGTGACGAGGTTGGAAGAGCCAAGAGCTTCTTCCCACCAAGTTTCAGCACGATTTCTCCACTCTAAGCATTTTCCAAGATTTCCGGTTCCCCCTCCAACTCCCCCAAATGTCACCGGATCTAGTCAGAATCTAAAATAAGATCTCTGAGACACGAAGTCCTTCTAAATATCAAACTTCATTAAGATCCGATAACCCATTCGTGAGTTAAAAATCCCTCATTTTTTCGAATTTTTCCGAATTAACGGTCCTTCGAAATCCCTTCAGATGGTCGAATCAGGGAAGAGACTATTTCTAGTTTATTATTAACTATTTCTAATTTAGTCTGGTCGGTTCCCTGATATGCCTGCCAACTTTCATCGTCCTAGCTTATCTGGAAGTGCCCGAACTAGCAACACCGGGACCGACGGACAGACTGACAGAAATTTAAATTGCGACCTAGGACTCTAGGAGTTGTGCTTGTTTTTTCTACAAAATTTTATCCCGAACCCTTCCACTCTAAGCGTTTTCTAAGATTTCCGGTTCCCCCTCTCTGACCCCCCAATCTCACCAGATCCGATTGGGATATAAAATAAAAACTCTGAGCCACGAGGTCCTTCTAAATAACAAATTTCATTAAGATCCGATCACCCGCTCGTAAGTTAAAAATACGTCCTTTTTTAAAATTTTTATTCCCCCCAACCTCTCCAAGGAGAGTGGATCCGGTCAGGTTATGTCAGTGACATATCGGGAACAAGTGCTTATTCTTCCCACCAAGTTTCATCCCGATCCAACCCCTCCAACTCCCCATGATGTCATCGGATCCGGTCAAGATTTAAAACAAAAGCTCTTAGACACGATATCTTTCTAAATATCAAATTCCACTAAGATCTGACCACCCGCCCTTAAGACGGGTGGTCTTACGGATCACCGTCTTACTGGTGAGAAAATACCTCATATTCTCTAATTTTTCCGAATTCACCATCCCTCCACTCTCCCCTCAGATGGTCGAATCGGGGAAGAGACAATTTCTAATTTATTCTCTTCTGGTCCCTGATACACCTGCCAAATTTTATTGTCCTAGCTTCTCTGGAAGTGCCCAAACTAGCAAAACCGGGGCAGACGGACCGACAAAAATAAGGATCGCTCTATGTCACTTGGTAAATATTAAGTGCCATCAAAACCAATTATAAAAAAAATTTCAAAGATAAATAAAAGCCAAACATTAGAAGAATTAAAACCAAATACCTAATAGCCACAAACCAACTCATTCGCCAATAATCCCTATTTGCACAAACTCAAAAATTCGAATTGCCATCGACAGATACTAGCGAAAGAAAATGTTGTTCGCTAGTATCTATCGATGGTAGTTCTAATTTTTGGATTTCGTGCAAATCCCATGTATTGCCAAATGACTCGCTTTGTTGCTGTCAGGTATTTGGTTTTAATTAGTATAATTTTTGGATTTTATTTTTTGTTTTTCACACTGACTTTCCACGTTTGTTTTGCTGGTTTTTTCTTCGGCGTTTCCCATGTATATTATTTTTTTCTATGGTTTTTTCTTCGGTGTTTTCCATGTATTATTTTGTTTGCGCTGAAGAAGAGAGGCCGTTGTCCTCCCGAAATATTCACTTTGTGTGTTTTTTCAGTATTCTCGTTTAGTCTAAAGGCCCCATTTTTGATCGTTTTCTTTTTATATATATATATATATATATATATATATATATATATATATATATATATATATATATATATATATATATATATATATATATATATATATATATGGTTTAAAATTTTTTTATTGTTTAGAATCATTGACTTTCAATACTGATTATAATATACTGGTTTACAATATTCTAATACTGGAATACGTTCAATAAAAGAAACCTCTCGAATCGTCCATGTTTCAGACGAATACTTGACCACTATTATTTTTATGGTTTATAGTATTCTACTACTGGATTACGTTCAATACAAGGCAACCTTTCGAATCGCCCATGTTCCGGGGATGCTTTATCGCTATTATTTTTATGGTTTACAATATTGACCACTTGATTTAAGGTTTACAGATTAAGGTTTTACAGATACAATTACGGTTTACAGATACTTGACCACTATTTTTTTTATGGTTTATAATATTATAATTCTGGGAGACTTTTAATACAAAGCGACCTTTCGAACCGCCAATGTTCCAGAGATAGTTTACCACTATTATTTTTATGGTTTATAATATGACCACTTGATTTATGGTTTTACAGATCCGATTATGGTTTACAGATACTTGACCACTATTATTTCAATGGTATATAATATTCTAATGCCGAAATACGTTCAATACAAAGCGACCTTTCGAATGACGCGTGTTCCAGACCCATACTTGGCCATTACCATTTCCATGGCCATTACCATTACAATAGCCAAATATTGGAATACGTTCAATATAAAGCAACCTTTCGAACCGCCAATGTTCCAAACGGATACTTGGCCACTATTATTTTTATGCTTTACGATATTCTAATACTGTAATACGTTCAATACAAAGAGACCTTTGGAATCGCCCATGCTCCAGGCCCATACTTGGCCACTACCTTTTCCATGGCTTACAATAGTCTAATATTGGAGTATGTTCAACATAAAGTGACCTTTCGAATCCTCCATGTTCCAGACCCATACTTGGCCACTACCATTTCCATGGCTTACAATAGTCAAACATGGGAATACTCTCCATATAAAGCAACCCTTCGAATCGCCCATGTTCTAGGCAGATACTTGGCCACTATTATTTTTACGGTTTACAATATTTTAACATTGGAATATATTCAACACAAAGCGACCTTTCGAATCGACCATGCTTCAGGCTCAAACTTGACCCCTATCATTTTATGGTTTACAATACGTTAATGGTGGATTACCTTTAATAAACAGTGCCCTTTCAAAGTGCAATGTTCCAGATTCATATTTGACCAATGGCATTTCCATGGTTTACAATACTCTAATATTATAATACATTCATTACAGAGAACTAAAAATGAAAACAACCTTCCTAGAGACAGACCTTTTCAAAACAACCAATGAAGTCTTCTCCTGATTATTTCTAAGGAGAAGGTTTATCAAAAGAATTTACCTCACCTAAGAGAACTAGCCCTTACTAACTTTCCCTAACTTGCCAAGAAAATGTATCCTAAATTTCAAAGAGCCTTTCAACAACAAACAAACTAATATGCTAAGAAACCAAACTGGAGATATATCTTTCTAAAACAACCGAACAAATCAGCGCAATTATACTAAAGCGATAATTTGCTTTTAAAAGTCAATAGAAAAATTGCCCATATTTTCCAGTTCAAGTCGCATAAAAACAATTCTATCGGAGGTTTCGAATAGAAAAAAATACCCAGGTTCAATACATTCAAAAATTACCAAGGTAATTACCACATATTACCAGAAATTACCAAGGTAATTAACTAAAAAATTATCGAAGTTCAAATTACTAAGGTAATTTTTTCTAAAAAAAAAAAAAACCCAGATAAATCAACTAGACGCTCACTACAAAGGACATTTACCCTTAAACTTGCCCTTAAACCTTTAATTACCCTTTAATTATTTACTATTTAATAACTTAATTATTTAATAATTTACCCTTAAACCGTACATTCAAGATACCTTTCTAAAACGAACAAATCAACCATACAGTCGCAACAGAGAAAATTTGCCAACGCTCAATGTATACAACTTAAAGTAGAAAGGAAAGAGGTAACACTAGTTTGATCGGGAGGGAAAATGTCCTAGTTCCCGATTCAAGATCAATAGCACAGTCCTTGTTTTCAAGGACAAAACATAAAAGCCACGAAAAAAAGTTACTCCACTAGAATATTTTGCTTTTAACTCGCCATTTCAATTATAAATAAAATAGTCAAAATTCTTCGCACGCTATATTATAAAGCCAATAAGTTTCTTCTTCCTTTCATATATCGCCAAACACAGAAGGATTTAAGGACATCTAAAAGTAGAAAGGAAAGAGGAAACAAAAGTTTACGAAAGAGAAAAAATGTCCTAGCTTCTTTTCGTATTGATTCAAGATCACTAACGTAGTCCTTGGTTTCAAAGCCAAGGACACAAAAACAGAAATTCTTCGCACCATATATTATAAAACCCGACATTTTTCTCTTGCTTTCATATATCACCAAAACACAGAAGAATTTAGGGACGCCTAAGAGTAGGAAGGAAGGAGAAAACAAAAATTTATGAAAGAGCGAAAATCCTAGTTTCCTTTCGTATTGATCCAAGATCAATAACATAGTCCTATATTTTAAAGCCATAAACATAAAACAAGAAACTTTCCGCACCATATATTATTAAACCCGACATATTTCTCTTGCTTTCATATATTTATTATTATTTATTTATTTTCTTTATTTCCCTCAAAAAATGAGGAGTAGGCTACAATACAAATATAAAGAAAAGACAAATGATAACGCTTACAATAAAAAATATAAAAAATTGACCAAACACTTAAAAAGAGAAAAAAGGGATACAAAAACACTTGCTAAATAATTTAGCCTGTAATATCACCAAAACATAGAAGAATTTAGGGACAACTAAGAGTAGGAAGGAAGGAGAGAAAACAAAAATTTATGAAAGAGAGAAAATCGTAGTTTCCTTTCAGTATTGACGGTAAACAGTATACAGTACGTCGCACTGTATCACAAATATCAACTATGAAAAAACAAAATATTGTGCACACCATTTAGTAAGTCCCATTTTAGATGGAGTCACCTAACAAGAAAAGTTAAGGCCGTGATTAAGTGAACTGATGGAACTTGAAAATACCATGTTAAAATTGAAAATTTATATTTAAAAAGTACTCAAGTATTCATTGGCGGAAGATACCGCTTTTAATATCAGGCCGTAGCTTCTTGAAGATGCTACAAAATGTTTGTTAGGATTTTGCTCTATTTCCTCTATTTGCTTAAAAATCTAACTCTTTTACACAAGTGTACTCTATGAAGGATATTGCTTTTAGAACAAAATCGGTACTATCAAGAGCAGAAGACAATAACCTGATTGCAACCATTTTTCGATGTATTTTCCTGTTTTCGAACAGTCCCATAGAATATTGTCAGCTACCTGAAATTTTTACAAGTTTTTTGCCCGAAAGAATCGTTTCAGATCGCCCTAGAGACCAAATTGACAAGCTGGTATAATTAACCTGAAATTTCAGCCAATAAATAAGTGCCATTAGAAGGGCTTTTGACAATTGACGGTCTCTAGAGAATTGAGAGACAGAAGGTTACCCCAATTCCAATTCTAAACCTCGATGTTTTTAAGTTCACTTAATCACGGCCTTGAGAGGTATGTATGCATTACAAAAACTGACAATTTTCCTATTCCTTTCATTTTTATGGCACTTGGTATTAACCAAGTGACATATAGCAATCGCAAATTCTGTCTGTCTGTCAGTCCCGGTTTTGCTACTTTAGGCACTTCCAGGTAAGCTAGGACGATGAAATTTGGCAGGCGTATCAGGGACCGGACCAGATTAAACTAGAAATAGTCATATTCCCGATTTGACAATCTGGGCGGGGGAGTGGGGGGCCCGTTAATTTGGAAGAAATAGAAAAATTGAAGTTTTTTTTACTTACGAACGGTTGATCAGATCTCAATGAAATTTGATGTTTGGAAGGATATCGTGTCTGAGATCTGTTATTTTAAATCCCGACCGGATCTGGTGACATTGGGGGGGAGTTGGGAGGGGGTAACCGAAAATCATGGAAAACACTTAGAGTGGAGGGATCAGGATGAAACTTGATGGGAAAAATAAGCACAAGTCCTAGATACATGATTGACATAACCGGAACGGATCCGCTCTCTTTGGGGTAGTTGGGGGGGGAGGGGTAATTCTGAAAAATTAGAAAAAAATGAGGTATTTTTAACTTACGAGCGGGTGATCGGATCTCAATGAAATTTGATAGTTAGAAGGTTATCGTGTCTCAGAGCTCTTATTTTAAATCCCGAACAGATCTGGTGACATTGAGGGGGAAGCTAAAACTTGGAAAACACTAAGAGTGGAGGGATCAAGATGAAATTTGGTGGGAAAAACAAGCACAATTCCTAGATACATGATTGACATAACTGGAACGGATCCGCTCTGTTTGGGGTAGTTGGGGGGGGGGGGGGTTAATTCTGAAAAATTAGAAAAAAATGTGGCATTTTTAACTTACAAAAAGGTGATCGGGTCTCAATGAAGTTTGATGTTTAGAAGGATATCGTGTCTCAGAGCTCTTGTTTTAAACCCCGATTAGATCTGGTGACATTGGGGGGGGGAGAGTTGGGAGGGGGAAACCTAAAACTTGGAAAAGGCTTAGAGTGGAGGGATCGGGATGAAACTTGGTGGGAAAAATAAGCGCAAGTCGTAGATACATGACTGACATAACCTGAGCGAATCCGCTCTCTTTGGGATAGTTGGGGGGGGGGTTAATTCTGAAAAATTAGAAAAAATGAGGTATTTTTAACTTACGAATGGATGATCGGATCTCAAAGAAATTTGATATTTAGAAGAATATCATGTCTCAGAGCTCTTATTTTAAATCTCGAACAGATCTGGTGACATTGGGGGGAGAGTTGGGAGGGGGAAACCTAAAAGTTGGAAATAACTTAGAGTGGAGGGATCGGGATGAGACGTTTAGAGTGGAGGGATCGGGATGAGACTTGGTGGGCAAAGTGAGCACAAGTCGTAGATACATGATTGACATAACCGGAGCGGATTTGATCTCTTTGGGGTAGTTGGGGGGGGGGGGGTTGATTCTGAAAAATTAGAAAACACGGGGAGGGGAGTTGGGAGGGGGAAACCTAAAACATGGAAAACACTTAGTGTGGAGGGATCGGGATGAAACTGGGTGGGAAAAATAAGCACAAGTCCTAGATACATGATTGACATAACTCGAACGGATCCGCTCTCTTTGGGGGAGTTATGGGGGGGGGGGGTTAATCCTTAAAAATTAGAAAAAATAAGGCATTTTTAACTTATGAACGGGTTATCGGATCTCAATGAAATTTGATATTTAGAAGGATATCGTGTCTCAGAGCTCTTATTTTAAATACAGACCGGATCTGGTGACGTGGATGAGGGAGGGTGGAGTTGGGGGGGAACCTAAAACTTGGAAAACATTTAGAGTGAAGGGATCGGGATGAAACTTGGTGGGGAAAATAACCACAAGTCTTAGATACCCGATTGACATAACCGGAACGGATCCGCTTTCTTTGGGGTAGTTGGGGGGGGGGTTAATTCTGAAAAATTAGAAAAAAATGTGGCATTTTTAACTTACAAAAAGGTGATCGGGTCTCAATGAAGTTTGATGTTTAGAAGGATATCGTGTCTCAGAGCTCTTATTTTAAACCCCGATTAGATCTGGTGACATTGGGGGGGGGAGAGTTGGGAGGGGGAAACCTAAAACTTGGAAAAGGCTTAGAGTGGAGGGATTGGGATGAAACTTGGTGGGAAAAATAAGCGCAAGTCGTAGATACATGACTGACATAACCTGAGCGAATCCGCTCTCTTTGGGATAGTTGGGGGGGGGGGTTAATTCTGAAAAATTAGAAAAAATGAGGTATTTTTAACTTACGAATGGATGATCGGATCTCAAAGAAATTTGATATTTAGAAGAATATCATGTCTCAGAGCTCTTATTTTAAATCTCGAACAGATCTGGTGACATTGGGGGGAGAGTTGGGAGGGGGAAACCTAAAAGTTGGAAATAACTTAGAGTGGAGGGATCGGGATGAGACGTTTAGAGTGGAGGGATCGGGATGAGACTTGGTGGGCAAAGTGAGCACAAGTCGTAGATACATGATTGACATAACCGGAGCGGATTTGATCTCTTTGGGGTAGTTGGGGGGGGGGGTTGATTCTGAAAAATTAGAAAACACGGGGAGGGCAGTTGGGAGGGGGAAACCTAAAACATGGAAAACACTTAGTGTGGAGGGATCGGGATGAAACTTGGTGGGAAAAATAAGCACAAGTCCTAGATACATGATTGACATAACTCGAACGGATCCGCTCTCTTTGGGGGAGTTATGGGGGGGGGGGGGGGGGTTAATCCTGAAAAATTAGAAAAAATAAGGCATTTTTAACTTATGAACGGGTTATCGGATCTCAATGAAATTTGATATTTAGAAGGATATCGTGTCTCAGAGCTCTTATTTTAAATACAGACCGGATCTGGTGACGTGGATGAGGGAGGGTGGAGTTGGGGGGGAACCTAAAACTTGGAAAACATTTAGAGTGAAGGGATCGGGATGAAACTTGGTGGGAAAAATAACCACAAGTCTTAGATACCCGATTGACATAACCGGAACGGATCCACTTTCTTTGGGGTAGTTGGGGGGGGGTAATTCTGAAAAATTAGAAAAAATGAGGTATTTTAACTTACGAACGGGTGATCGGATCTCAATGAAATTTGATATTTAGAAGGATATCGTGTCTCAAAGCTCTTTTTTAAGTCCCGACCGGATCTGGTGACATTGGGGGGATTTTGGTGTGGGGGATCCTAAAATCATAGAAAACGCTTAGATTGGAGGGATCGGGATGAAACTTGGTAGGAAAAATAAGCAGAAGTCTTAGATACTTGATTTACATAATTGAAACGGATCCGCTCTATTGGGGGGGGGGGGAGTTAATTATGAAAATTAGAAAAAATGACGTATTTTTAACTTATGAAGGAGTGATCGGATCATCATGAAACTTCAAATTTAGAAGGACCTCGTGACTCAGATCTCTTATTTTAAATCTCAACCAGATCCAGCGTAATTGGGGGGGGGGGGGGTTGAGGGGAACCGGGAATCTTAGAAAATACTTAAAGCGGTGAGATCAGGATGAAACTGGATGGGAAGAATATAAACCTGTCTAAGACACATGACTGACATAATCGGACCGGATCTGCTCTCTTTGGTGGAGTTGGGGGGGGGGGGGGGTAATTTTGAAAATTAAGGTATTTGTAACTTACGTAAGGGTGACTAGATCTTAATGAAATTTGATATTTAGAAGGGTCTTGCACTTTAAAGCTCTAATTTTAAATTCAGACCAGATCCTGTGACATTGGGGGGAATTGGAGGGGAAAACCAGAATTCTTGGAAAACGTGAAAATTGGGGTATATTTATTTTACGAATGGGTGATCGGATTTTAATAAAATTTGATATTTAGAAGAAATTCATGTCTCAGAGCTCTTATTTCAAATCCCGACCAGATCTTTTGACATTGGAGGGGCTCTCTTTGGGGGAGTTGGGGAGAGGTGTTCTGTGATTTGGCGAGTTTGGTGCTTCTGGACGTGCTAGGACGATGAAAGTTGTAGGCGTGTCAGGGAGCTGCACAAATTGACTTGATAAAGTCGTTTTCCCAGATTCGACCATCTGGGGGGCTAAAAGGAGAGGAAAAATTAGAAAAAACTAGTTATTTATAACATACGAGTGGGTGATCGGATCTTAATGAATTTTGATATTTAGATGGACATCGTGACACACAGCTTTATTTTAAATCCTGACCGGCATTAAGCCTCTTATTTTCCTATTAAATCAATCTATTGATTCATAGAATTTTGCTAGAGCTCATACCATATGATCTCTTGGCTCTTAGCTCTTCTTGCCGCGTCACAAGTGCCATATGAGCTCTTAGCTCTTGTTCTTATTTCTTAACAAAATAAAAGCAGGATTTGTCGAGAAGACAAAAGTAAAAGCAGGAAAAGGCAGGAAAAGAGAAGAAAAACCAGGATTTGATGAGAAGACAAAAGTAAAAGCATGAAAAGAGAAGGAAAAGCAGGATTTGATGAGAAGACAAAAGTAAAAGCAGGAAAAAGCGGACAAAGAGAAGAAAAAGCAGGATTTAATGAGAAGACAAAAGTAAAAGCAGGAAAAGAGAAGAAAAAACAGGATTTGATGAGAAGACAAAAGTAAAAGCAGGAAAACAGAAGAAAAATCAGGATTTGACGAGAAGACAAAATTAATAACAGACAAAGAGATGAAACTCACTGTAAAATTATAGTAACGCAAAAAAAAAAAAAAATGATTTGAGCAGACCATTGCGAGGGCAACAGATTTATCTGGGTACCAAGCACTGTCCCAGCAAACTGTAAATTCTGTTTTTTCCATGCTAGGATAGAAAAGAAAACAAAATAGGAAATAAAATAACAAAAAGAAAAAAGGAAGAAAATTACGCATCGCGAAAAAAGTAGAAAGAAAATAAGGACATTTAAGTTGAAGGGTGAACACAGAAATTCTTTGGTAATTGTCTGCGCAACAACGATTGAAAAAAAAGCAAAAAAAAATGCTGCTTTTCTCAAGGAAGTTTTTTAGAAAAAAAGTAGTTTCCAATTATAGTATCGGCTAATTTTCAACATTTCAATACTGATAACCATAAATGAAAGAAGAAAGCAAAACACATCCAAAAGGAAAAGAATCTAAGCTTTATTCTTAGTAGATCCAGAACTTTGGAATTAGAAAAATTGAACTGAAATTATAAAGTTGATATTCCATATTCCATCTTTGACTTCCAAATCTACTTTTGAAAAAAAAATACTCATTTTCCAGCTCCAAAGGGCCCAAGCAACACTGCCGGCTTTTAGGCCCACGAGTACCCCCCTAGAAGGTCAAACGTTGCACTTACTACAGGGTCAGGAGGGCGTTAAATACCTACAGAGACACTAAATCTTATCGGTACCTTCTTCCCTCAGCATAAATTCTGAACCCGTCCTTGGGCCCAACACATTTCTTTTACATTAAGTCCCCCTTGGTCAAGGGAAATTAGGGCTATAAGCTTTAAATTGATTAAAGGGCAAAAATCGGTTTCCTGGAAAATTCCCATTTCTGGGAAATTTTCGACCCAATTGGAAAACAAATTGTAGGCCCTTTTATGGCTTTTATTTTGGAAAGGGGGCCGTGTCCCACAACCATAAAATTTTTCCCATTCGTCATTTTTCCAATAAATTTATAAAAAAACAAACAAACCGTTACTTTATCCCCACCGCCTTTGCCACAATAGACATATGTCATACCATGGTATGCATACTACCCATCCTAAATATCCAGGGTTGGCTCCCCATGATGCTCAGTTTATCATGAAAATTTGAGCTGTTCATACGACACTTCAATAAATGATACTTCATGGTCTTCCATGAATAGTCTCTATGTTCTAGACCCAGTCATAACTACCATTTGAGCACCGCTTGGTTTCGACCTAAAACTACCTCGATAATAGACAACCTAATGGAGTAGATTTAGTAAGGAATCTTTAAAAAAACCTGCCATTATTTGTGGCTTCATCACATAGAATGGAGCACCAAAGAAAGTTGGCGCTGATATAATGGAATTCAGGGATCTAATGCCCTTTTAATTTAACGCCCAGCTTGCCATTTGACGATATCAGTACATTCGTGACGGTCGTTTAGTTTTAATAGGGCACCCATTTTAAATCGATTATCCTATAAACGCCTTAAATAGCTCTAATGGAGGGTAAGTTATCCTTTACTGGAAATGAAACATATCTAAAAGAATCTATTTTTTTTTTTTTGAGGCTACTATGATAGGCACCACTGTGTGGAATTTCTTCTTCTTCTGCATAATTTTTGATCACTTTAAATCCATCGCTTGATTTAGCTCCTCCTACGCTTGGTGGCCCATACTATAGCAAATTCCAGATTTAATCACCATAAAATGTGATCCAATCTGATACTTTTGGTAAAAGTGTAGCCAAAACCAGGTATTTTGAAAGAAGTACTGAAATTAAACTAAAAATTAATACCAAAATTGGCAGAGTAAGAAAAAAATCTTATAAAAATTGTCTCTGTCAGGAATTGAACCTACGACCTATGAAGGTAATTACCAACAACATATCCTCTGCGCTATGCAGGCTTTTAAGGATACTCCCCCCCCCCAGATGATTGAATCGGGGAAGCGCCTATTTCTAATTTAGTCTGGTCCGGTTCCTAATACGCCTACCAACTTTCATCGCTCTAGCTTATTTGGAAGTGCCTGAACAAGCAAAACAAGGACCGACGAGCAAGTTCATAAAAAAAGCAGAACGTCCATGCGTATTTGACACTTCCATACTCTTGACAAATACTTCTACTACCATACTTCTTCCGTCTTTATACTGAAGTTTAAGTTGGCTTTTTGAACTGAACAATCTAACTACTAAAGTAATGAAACTAAATCGGCACATTCAGAATGTAAATATACAACTTCATCCTACGTAATATCTTACTCGTTTTACGTTTTGCTACTTGTGAGATAATTTTTGTTCGCTTAAGTTGATATATCACTGTTTACTTAAAAAAGAACTCAACCTCATAACAAAATCGCAAAACGCGATGTGTATTATCGTTCTTTGTACAGATTTAAAATCGGAAAGCAACTTCCTAAATTTTGACAGACGTGTCAATTCCCACTGCCTTTCACGAGAAATTTCAAGCGACTTCCATTTTCCAAACGGCTTTCAACAAACGATCATAAAAGTTTTTCCCCAAGAGAGGAAAATTTGATTTTCAGTAAAGAAGAAATGGCACCCTGGTCTTTAGCAGGGATTCAGAGATAAAAAGAGACTGTGCCATACTCATTTATTGTACTTTATAATCATGAAGAGTTCGACGTTACATTTGGTTGAATTTCTATTTAACTCGACAGTAAAGACACCCTTAAACTCTAGCAAAAAGTATGAATAAAACACAATATGTGATCGAGAGCCCCCCCCCCCTATTCTTAACGTAAAAGAAGCGGTCTTTTTGAACTGAACAGTGTAACTTATTAAACAGCGAACTTAAATAAGCATATTCAGCATGTAAATATATCATTTCATCCTTGGTAGTTTGTTCGTTTTTTTTTTAGCAATTTGGTTCGTTTTAAGTTTTTCTTCTTATATGAGTTAATTTTTGCTCGCTAAAGTTTAAACATCACACTTTCCTTTTTTTAAATCAACTCCTTAATACCATCACAAAAAGGCATTCTTTCACATGTATTTAAAAATCGGGAAGCAGCTTTCTAAGTTTTGAGAGACGTAACAATTCCCACTACCTTTCAAGAGGAATTTGGACAGCTTTCCAATTCCCGAACGACTTTCAACATACAGCTTTAAATACTTTTTTGCCGCAGAGGGGAAGTAGTAAAAAGAAGAAATACGAAAATGAACACGACAACAATACCACGACGAGATTGAATTAAGCTAGAAGCTTTTCTGATAATTCTAAAGAGTTGACTCTATTCAAATCGAAATTCATTTAAATATTTTAAGCAAGGGAATTTTCTCGAAGTGAATTTTAATTGAGATTAATATTTTTACTACTACTAATAACAACTCTCCGCAGCACCAAACCGCCTGAGGCCAACACAGCTACGCACACTCCTCCTCCATCCCAAGCTATTCAAAGCCCCCCTCTTCCAATCCTACCACGAAGTTCCCATTTCCGTTAAATCTTTCTTTATGACATCTTTTCACCCCAACCGCGGAAGACCTGCTTTCCGTTTTGCCTTAGACGGTTGGCCGAAAAGGACAATCTTCGGCAAGAAGAGCAATCTCGATATTTATTTTTTCAACTTAATATTTCAATTTTTAATTTATCTAATTATGATTAAATGAAGAAAAAAGAAAAAATAATGCAAGAAATTAATAAAACGAAAAACCTATTTAATTTTATCAATTTGATTTACTTTTTTAATTTTGCGAATTTTAATAGAAATCGGTACTTTCTGGATTAATCGTCTCCTTCCATTACACACTACAAATACACGTACACCCACCCTTACTTTCAAGATGTACAAACTTTGAGGAGGATGGAATTAGGTCATTTTTCCGGTAGTCTAGTGCCTTGAAATTTTTGGTTTAAGTTCAAATTTTTAAGTTTTCCTTTGATAAAGACACTCGATTAACAGTGGACGGTTCTAACATATTCCTCCACCCGCCTACGCAGAAGAAAGGTCATTCAACCGTTATTTTCATTTAAAGTTAATTCAGGTTTTATTAGCAACTACGACTTCCTTGATGGTCCCAGGATGAAGCACCTTGAACGAGCCTGAGGAGGGCGGGGTATCGACCTAATCCTCTCCCCCTATTCAAACTTAAGGCTTTGATGATAGAAGGTTCAGGAATAAATTTTCGACAAGAAGCTAACCCTCAAAATATTAACATCGACACATCTGGGTCAAGAACTGTATTCTTTTAAACACTGGATACAGTTTTTTCTATGTGATATTACCAAACTTCCTTCTGGACCGATCTTAGTATTTTCTAGTGAATTCAGATATAATTCGACGGTTTCCACAGAAAAAAAGAAGATAGAACTAAAATAAAATAGAAACAAGCTAAATCAGAAGAAAAATTTATCTTTGGATTATCTCATTTTTTTCTTTGATTGTTGTTCTTTGACATTATCTCTACTATGACAGTTGTTGTTGTTTAGAACAATCCAAACAACAAATTACAAGGGTGTTGCTTGTGCTAAGAAAAAATTGCCAAATTGCTTGATAAATTTGGCAATTAAAATTAACCAAAGCAACTAATTTTCCAAAATTGGCGAATAAAAGCTGAGGTTTACGAGATTTTTTGAGGTTTACTTTCGTAAAGACCAATTACAAATCTGCCTTCATTCGACAAAATCTAAAGATCGGATGTTCAAGATGAATCATTAGCTGTAATTAAAATAAAAACGATAACTGAATGATAACTTAATTAATTTAATTTATTTAAGTTAATTGATCAGTTTTTATTTAATAAAAAAAATAATCCTAATTAATTAGTTTGATCTTAATCAATTTAATCTCAATTAATTGATTTAAATTGATAACTTGACGGATAGCTTAATTGATAATTTAATAAAAACCCACAAAATATGTATTTTTAGGTAGGTACGTTTTATCAGCATAATATTGTTTTGTTCTACGAAGGATTTCAGATCAATCTTGCGTGGAGGGCCCCTTATCATCCCAGTGAAAAAGGTTCTTCTCTTTCAAACAAACACAACTTAGGAACAACAGCAAAATTTTTCCAAGACAGTGGAATCAACAAAAAATCACAATAAAATTAACAAATGTTTGCACAAAAAATTATCTGTATGTAGTCTTCACTAATAATTTTGAAATCACAAATTTCTTAAGCTCCAGTAAAGATAAAACTCCAGTTACTCGCCGAAGAGGGTTTATCAAAGACCATGCGACTGTGGCAATTACTACGTTGGTAGAACCCATCAGAATCTAGAAAAACGGCAACACCAGCATAAAGAAGACATGCAGACAAAGCATTAATTCCTAATAGTTCTAATAGCTCCTTTGATTCTACTTTAGCTTGGCATATATTTAATAATCCCTCTCACACAATACTTTTTGAAAACTCTTCTATCATTAGTAATCATTTGGAGATAAAACAGGTAGCTCGGGAATCAATCGTATTTCTTCTCAAGATAAATAATAATAATTCTTAAAATAGGGACTTGGGGGGGTATCCACTAAATCCTTTATGCTCAAATTTAAGTAAAAACCTTCTAACAAAACATTTTATTAAACCAATTTATAATAGTATTGAACCCGTTAGAAAAAGGCCTTTGAGGCAAGCTGCCAAAAAAGCAAGACTGGCTTTGAAAACTTGTATTTAATTTTTTTTTTCTGTTTTGTTTGAATGGATTTAACATCTCACATCATTTTATTTATCAGTCCTGCTTGAACTTCGTTGAAGTAAGGATGCTAGGTCTGTTTTAAGAAGTTTTTAAAACATTTTTAATTTTAATTTTCACATTTTAAAGTAAGTTTTTATATATATTCATTTTTTTTCTGGTGTTGTGCAGAAGACGGCCCTTGGACATAGGGGCCGAAATATCCACTCAATTGAATTCCACTGTTTTATAAAAATTTTCCTATAGTTCCTAAGTTGTGTTTGTTTGATATGGAAAGGCAGTGTAGTCTTCGTCGCTATTTTCTCCTCTTTCCAGTTTAAGTTGCAACTTTATGGGAGGGGACAAAACGGTGAACATTGAAGAGAATGGTGGGGAGGAGCTTGTGCAACTCCGTTGTCCTCAGGTGGTTTAGTGCTGCAATGAGATGTAAGTAGCAGTAGTAAATCGTACATGGCTTAATTGATGAAAATATAATTGGTAATCGATGACATAATGAGAATGAAAGTACAGAGTAAGATATGAAAGATGAGAGTGAAGAACAATTAAAGAAACAGACATTGTCAGAATACTCAGAGGACAGCAATCTCCCTTCATCCACACCTCTTTACGCTAACGTCGTTTTACTGATTTGTGCTCCACTAAAAGCTTATTAGAATGTTGTAATTATAGGCTTATTTTAGGATTCTTTTCATATATATATACATATATATATATATATACATATATATATACATATGTATATATATATTTTATATTTATTTATATATATATATATATATATATATATATATATATATATATATATATATACATATATATATATATATATATATATGTATATATATATTTTATATATATATATATATATATATATATATATATATATATATATATATATATATATATATATATATATATATATATATATATATATATCTTAAGCTTTTATTTTCTTAAGTTTTAAGAAAAGATAACAAACCTGCTATCCCTTTCGGTGATTGTAGAGTAGGTTGAACAACCGCAACTGATCTATGAGCTACGTGACCGTTGAGCCGTCCATGGCTTAAATTGTAGGTAGTTTTAGGGGATGTTGGCATCAGCTTGAAGGCACTACCTGCTGACTGAAAATTATGGCTTCCAGATGACAAATAGCCAGGACCCACATGGTCAGGGTAGTCTCTGCTCCCGTCATCAAAACGAAGGCCTTGCCTAAAGAAAAAATGGGCCGGAGTTATTCAGAGCTATGTCACCTGATATGTTTGACAGGTTGTCAGCAAACTGGTGAAAGAATTTTCTATCCTTTTTATGGTTTTTATTCTCTTTTATTGTATATTTTGTCATTTCGTTGAATTTGTCAATGTTATATTGTCGATGTCATACTAGTTTGTCAGATTCTCTTATTTATCAAATTTAGTTCTGTACAGAAAAAAAATGTAGAATTTTTACTGTTATTTCCACTGGACAAAATGACTGAATAGTATTGGGAGTGGCAGACTGCTGCCTCTCTTAAGGCGAATTTTGCCATAGTTGGCATTTTGCCAAGTAAAATTTGTTAATGTTATATTATTTTTCATATCATCATATAGTCATATTAGTTAAATGTCGTTTCTACAAGAAAGAATAATAGAATTGCTGTTGTCATGGTCACTGAATATATAACTGGATGGTATTGGAAGTGACAGACTGACAGAAGAATGTTTTATTATCTTTGTTTTTTATTCTCTCTAATAGTATATTTTTCATATTGTCAGTTTGTCAATATCATATTGTCCATGCCATTTTATTTGTCAAATTTCAAATCTACTAGAAAGAATAATAGGATTTCAAACGTTATTTTCACTGGCCGCATTTGGATGGTTTTGATGGGTGGCAGGCTGTCGGAAGAATGTTCTATTCTTTTTTTAATATCTTCTGTAGTTTTTTCTGTCATGAATCCAGGCGGAGGGAGGGGGGAAAGTTTGAGCCAATTTTCCAAGTCAAGTGAAAAATGAAAAATCAGGCATATAGTACCATAAAGGCAAAGGGACACTAAAGAAAATCGATCTGTTTCTGATGATGCCTGAATTATGTAGGCCTATCTTATTTTTGCCAAGATTTTTGATGACGGTAAATTTAAGCTGAGGGTAGTTGCGCCCCTGCCCCAAAGCAAATTACACCCCTGGTGTTTATGTGTTATGCTTGCTAATTATATTTATTGCCGGGTTCTGTAAATTCGCTTCTCTGCTAGAACCTGGATATTATTTTTCTTATGAACATTTATTGGAGGACAAAAGAACCTCAAACTTGAAGTACCATAGGCAGTGAATATCTGATTGTTTAAATTGATCAACCATTTACAGTTAAGCAGGTTTTTGGTAGCAGCAAGCATAAAATTACAAAAAGATACATGGGTATAAAACCAGTATAAAATAAGCTAAAAGATTTTGGTCTAAACAGATTAATAGTGTTGCTTTTTGTTGAACGTGTAACAGCGTTGTCAAATTTAATTAATCGGTTTTGCCGATTAGGTTCAACGTGACAACACTAACGAAAATTTGGCACTGCTCTAAAAGCTGCATAATTTTAAAGTAGGCAGGGGACAAAATAGCAGTTTTCAGACAAGGAGATTATAGGGGCAAAATATTTTTATTTTGATGTCCTTCGTACTTCAAAGCACATTAAAGACAGATTCCCTGATAAACCGTTCATGCATGATTATTATAAAATAACGCCAATTTTCCCTGCCTGAGAGCGTACTGAGCATACTAAAACTGTGAAGAATGAAAAAAAAACGCTTGAATTTATGCAGCGGGGATCTGAAGCCTGAGGTCAAGCGAGTATTTCTCAATATACAATCAGTAGGATGCATTACAATGGTATCGAAATTTACGCTCAGTTGTGATAAGTATAACTTGTTTTGGCTTACGGCTGGGAGATTCAGTTGAAACTGTTAGGAACTTGATTTTTTTTTATTTGAAGCAGTTATTTTGTACCCAAGCTTGTAATTGATACAATAATAATTATTTAATCACTCCTAAACATCAGCTACCACAGCACAAAGGTATGGACACTCCTTTGGCAATTACGTATCCAAGTTCAAACCAAGCTGTGGCAACAGCCTAGCATCAATTACAGTATGTTAACATATTTTTTGTTTTTATGAAACAGACTTATTATTGGATTTATGAATTAGTTAATGTGTGCCTCCTCGTTCATGCTCAATGTCGCTTAAAAACCCATAGGGATCGAAAATTGGACTTTTCAGGCTGCAATAGAGTCTACAGGCATCTAAATCTTTGATTACCAATCGTAATCACTTGTCGATCAGGAGTTTTGAGTTATTATTCTATAGGGCTACATATGAAAGTCCCTCTTTTATATCCCTAGCTATGACAATCTCAGCTGTAGTTTTAAACGAGCTGCCGCTCTCAAGATGAAGACCGACCAAATTGTCTGTTAGATCAGACCTAGCGATATCTAGTCGCATAATCAGGGTTGCCACCCCGGTGAAAAAAAAGTTGATTTTTAGTGATTTCCTTCAATAATATAGTGATTTATCTGGTGATTTTATAATTTTTCGTTCAGGGAATATAAAAAAATCACTAATAGTGATAAATCACTAGTGGTGGCAACCCACAGGATAATGCCATTTGACAATGAGTAATGTTCATAAATATATATATTTGACACCATTTGCAGAACACCATTTGCACGGCACAATATATTTGACACCATTATTTGACACCATTTGCATGGCACAATATATTTGACACCATTTGCATGGCACAATATATTTGACACCATTATTTGACACCATTTGCATGGCACAATATATTTGACACCATTTGCATGGCACAATATATTTGACACCATTTGCAGAATCAAGCACCAGACCCGTTACCCTTCCTGATACATATAGAGTCAAAACAGCCTGAATTGACACACATACCGAAGGAGCGTCGAACTTTTCAAACATAATTTGGTACTTGTCTGTTGAACGGAACGCATTCAAGAATTACGCTGTAAAAGGCAGAAGCCGGTTCCTCTTCCTGGATCGGTTATGATTTGCTTTTTTTGAGTGAGAAAACTACGATGCATGAATTTTCGTATTAAATATTTAACATATAGAGGTGATCGGGGGTTACGTTAGGTTGGGTTAGGTTGAGTATTTAATGTAATTCGTTCTGCGTGGCCTGCTTTCCATAATGCTTTGTCGTAGTTTCCACAACTTTGTTTTTAAAATATTGTATTATCATCACGTTTTGGCATATTTCCCTAGAATTAACCTAGCTTCAGTTATTGAGTGGGTTCCGTTTAACAGACAAGCACGCATAATGTCTACCATCTTTTCACGACTCGCTTTCAGATTCAAGAGTGAACCAGTTAAAATTATCGAATGATCACATGGCCCGATACGGAGCTCATTATATAATGTATGGCTCCACATTTGCTCCGTCCCATCCCAATCTATGACAATCCCATACTCAACAGGATACTTAATTTTCTAAGTTCGCCTTTTCGCTTAAGCCTTATCACCTGCATATGTATCCTGCATGTCTGAATTTATCATTACTCCTGAACGACTTTACGTCCATTCACAACATCCCCAGAAAACCCATCTTTGCAAATACCTGAGTCACTTAAATATGACGTAATACCCAATATAACGTCATTTTGCACACAAGGATTTTGAAAATTGTGTTTTAGCACTTATAAAAACATCTGAAGAATAAGAAACCAAATTAATAATATAATTAAATAGCCGAAAAAACGAGGGTAATATGAGCCAGTGGACAGCAAAGAATCGAAAAAGGCAAAAGCAGATATTTCGGCAAGGACTTCCGCCAAACCATCTTCAGTGCAAAAAAAAAGAAGAAAAACTGACCTCGTCAAGTAAAATTCAAAAGGGCAAAAAAAACTGAATCAAACAAACAAAAATCAAGCCAGAATAAACAGAATATAGTTTACAAATTAGATTTGTAACGTCTGTTGTTATATCAAATAAGATGAAATATCTTTTTTTGTTGTTTTCGCTTCTTTTCTGTCCACTGGATAATGTCACCCTCGCTTTGTCGGTTATTTTATTAATTATATATTTTTTCCTGATATTTGTCAAAATAAGAACATAAACCCACTACAACTAGCGCAACAAGGGAAAGTGGGACATGGTGTTAAAGCCCATTCACAAAAAGTGTTTTGTGGCCTAAATGTTCTAAATACTATGGGAAACTGATGAAACATCTGCTTTTGTTGTTTTCGCTTCTTTACTGTCCACTGGCTGATTTTACCCTCGTTTTCTTGGTTATTATATTAATTACTAGCCCCCCGCGCGCGTAAGTCGTTACGCGCCATATTAGTTACGCGCCATTGTAGTTGTGTCCCTATGTCCCACCTGTGAATATAGATAGATATATATATATATATATGTTTTTAACTACGTAAAACTTGCGAATATACAACATTCTTTGCTGTCCCATTGTCTGTGCATATAAATAGATTGTCAGGTTTACCGACTCTTGAACATGCAACATATAATGGTCCATGGGAAAACAATCCGTATTCAGATCTATACCTCATGATTCTAATGATTGCTCTTGAGCTTTGTTGATGGTGATTGCTAATCGACCATTCCCTGAGTCGCCATCGTCATTTATATATCCCCCTGTGCACCCCGGCGTCCCCTTTGTAGCTATGTCCCTGTGTCCCGGTCGTCATTTATATTCCCTGTGTCCCGGTCGTCATTTGTGTCCCGGTGTTCCAGTCTGTGATTTCTCTTTGAGTGTCCCGGGCGTCATTTATATTCCTTGTGTCCCGGTGTCCCGGTCGTCATTTATATCCCCCTGTGCCCCCCGGCGTCCCCATTGTAGTTGTGTCCCTGTGTCCCGGTCGTCATTTATATTCCCTGTGTCCCGGTCGTCATTTGTATCCCGGTGTCCCGGTCTGTATATACATTCGTTTTTTAGTTTTGTTTTTCTCCTTTATTTTTTTCCTTTTTTCTTTTTTAGTTTATTTAGATTTTTAGATTTTTTAGTTTTTTTATTAGTTTTTAGTTTTTTTGTAGTTTTTACCATTTTTTTAGTTTTTTTTTTTTTTTTTTTTACTTATGTCCTGGTCGTCATTTATACTCCCTGTGTCCCGGTCGTCATTTGTGTCTCGGTGCTTTGTTGATTGCTAATTTATATTATATTTATATTTATATTTTTTATATTTATTAATATTTTTTTAGTTTTCTTTTTCTCATATTTTTCAGTTTTTTCCTTTTTTTAGTTTTTTCTTTTTTAGTTTTTAGTTTTTTTTTGTTTTTTACCTTTTTTTAGTTTTTTTAGTTTTTTTTTAGTTTTTTAGCTTTTTTAGTTTTTTTTTAGTTTTTGCCTTTTTTTTAGTTTTTGAGTTTTTTTTAGTTTTTAGTTTTTTACCTTTTTTTAGTTTTTTTTTAGTTTTTTAGCTTTTTTAGTTTTTTTTCTTTTTAGTTTTTTTTGTAGTTTTTACCTTTTTTAGTTTTTTTTCTTCTTTTGTATTAGTGTGAAATAATTCAGACATCATATGCGGACAAACACGACGTCACTCGACAGACAGACAGACAGACATAACCCACAAACAACTTATTTTTTTATATATTTATTCATATTTTTTTAGTTTTCTTTTTCTCTTTTATTTTTCAGTTTTTTCCTTTTTTTTAGTTTTTTTCTTTTTTAGTTTTTAGTTTTTTTTAGTTTTTTAACTTTTTTTAGTTTTTTTTAGTTTTTTTAGTTTTTTAGCTTTTTTAGTTTTTTTATTAGTTTTTATTTTTTTTGTAGTTTTTGCCTTTTTTTATTTTTTTCAGTTTTTTTTTAGTTATTAGATTTTTACCTTTTTTTAGTTTTTTTTAGTTTTTTAGCTTTTTTAGTTTTTTTTTCTTTTTAGTTTTTTTTTGTAGTTTTTACCTTTTTTAGTTTTTTTCTTCTTTTGTATTAGTGTGAAATAATTCAGACGTCATATGCGAACAAACATGACGTCACCTGATCCATCCACAGATCCACACACAGACAACTTATTTTTATATATATAGATATGTTTTTCCCTGATGTTTGTCAAAATAGGAACATAAATTCGCGATTACTAACGTATCGAGAGAAAGTGGGACATGGTGTTCAACCCTTTCACAAAAAGTATTTTCTTGTTTCCTAAATATGTTCTAAATACTACGGAAAACTGTTTATTTTGACTATAGGTTTAATTTACTGGTAATTTTCATTTTTGGTAAACGAAATAAAGAAAGACCCCTGCACGTCTGAGATTTTGTTTTTACAAATATTGAAATTGAGCATTGCAAGTTTTATTTACTTTGTTTTATTCAAGATTTGTTGCAATTCAGCAAGCCAAATTCCATGTCCCTGAACAAAATTCTCGATTTTATAACCCCCCTCCCACCAGGACTGAAGTAATGGATATACTTCTGCCAATAAAAGACAATACAAAACACCTTGCCAGGTATTTATTTTGAAAAAAAAAAATAATTAAGGAAAACTTGTCTTTTCAAGGCAGTGTGAGGCTAGGGCAGCACCATGGAAACACACGAAAATTTGGTTTCCACAAGACACACTAATAAGCTTAAAGCGCCTTGAAGATAAATACAAATTGTATGTTCAAACAGCAATCCATTATTGAATGTCATATTAGGAAATCAATAACAACTAAGAAGGGAAACAGGTTACCATTTCCCAGGAAAACGCTTCTGGAGAAAGGACTGAATTTTAATTCTATAGGTGCCCTTGGAAATGGAATTACTGATAGATAGAAAAATACGTGAAAAGAGTTGGTAGTTAATCATCCCTCTTAATTATTAAGAAAAGGGTGATTAAAGATTATTAAGAAGTGAAGTTACGTTAATCCTAATTAAATATACCTAAATAAGATAAAAATATAATACTTTAGAAACAAAATTGGGCTATATATTTGCACATTAGGGGGTTGGGGTGGGGGTTGGTAAAGTACAGTGGGTCTGCATGCAAAATGTGTTGGCTACAATAACTCTGCATATTATGAAGTAAGAATGGTTTTCTGACTTCACACTGTCCAAATACTTTATAACCCACCCGCCACGCCCTCATGTGCAAATATATAGCCCTAGCTATATATTTCCCATCTATTCTGTCACTTCCTTTTGTCTTTTCTCACGCTAAGGTGAGAGAAACTAACGAAAGAAACCGGTTTACAGTGCATCAATGCATGCACAACTTGAGCGGTAGTGGGTATATAATACAAGTAGCAAAGGTAGTTAACAGTTATTTGGTGGTTGAACAAGTTGAGTTGATCTAATTAAAATGGCTTCGTTGTTAGGCAAACATAGATACACAGAACAAATTTACAAGTTATACCTAAAAAAAAAACACTTAAAACATAGCTGTAATCTTAGTCACACGAGGGGGAATAGGATCTGCCCCTTGTGCATGCTTAGGTCTAAAAATCAAAACTTCAGTTTAGTAGCAGTTCAGTTCAGTTCAGGGAATACCGGTCCCGTTTGCCGGGACAAGGACAGGCATATGTTAATCAATAACAGCAAGGAAGGAGAACAGATCGCAATTTCCCGCTAAAACACTTTCAAGAAAGAAAATAGCCTTTGATTTTGTAAATATCTTGGGTAAATTACAATTTGAAAGAAAGGTAGGTAGGTAGGTAGGTAGGTAGGTAGGTAGGTAGGTAGGTAGGTAGGTAGGTAGAGAAAGAATTTTAGTTCACTATTAAAAAGTTACGCTTGTCCGAACCCACAGTGACACTAAAACGAAATCATCTAAATTACATAAAACACTTGAACACTTAGCGTTGTAAAAAATAAGCTACAATAGTAATAGATTAATAATAATAATGCTAAAAAAGAGAGTTTTTCAAAGAAAAGTATAGAGCTATGTAAAACCTAAGACGAGGGGAATAAAATTCAACCGTAAAACGACCACAAGTTACTATCAATTACCTTAGACCTTAGTTCCTACTGTGCCGCCAGAGGCACCCAGGGCATCCAGAAAGAGCCATCAATCATCCCTGATATATGCTGCCGCCCAAACGTCTTCTCATTGGGGTTGGATTGTTGAATTGATAAATTTCAGGTTTCGCTGGTATGTACGAGCAGGTGTATTTTTTGGCTTTCCTCTTCTTCGGGTTCCCTCTGGTTGCCACTCGAGTACCGTTCTGGGGAGTCTGTCTTCCGCCAGGCGGATAAAGTGTCCCAAGTAGCGCCATCTTTGTTGGCGTATAACACCTGTTACCAGTGGCTGATGTAAAATAGAGCGAACTGTCTGGTTCAAAAGCGAGAATCCTCTTTTCTTGCTGTTGATTCAGTTTTCAGCATTCACAGCTATAGAGGAGGGCAGAGAGGACGTTACTGTTAAACAGCCTCAATTTCAGTTTCAGGAAGTACTTTTTCGATTGCCAAACTTGCTTTCGTCGATTAAAAGCTACACTGGCTTGTCCAATCCTAGACTGTACCTCCTTTTCGCTTTATCCAGTTCGTTCGACTGTACTTCCGAGGTATCTGAATTCCACTACCTGCTCTACTGAACTGTCCCCGCACTTAACGGCAAGTGGTGAGTCACTCATTGCCATGCTTTTTGCCATACCCGAACTAATCTTCAGTCCCAAAAGACTTGCTTTATCTCATAGGACATCGAGAAGCTCCTGGAGCCTTTCCTTGTTTGTCTCAATCAAGGTGATGTCGTCGGCAAAATCAAGATCTGATAGTCGATTATTATCGTATATTTGCATCCCAAACGCCGTGCAATCTCGGAGAACATAATCAATAACAAGGATAAAAAGCAGGAGGAAGAGGACACATCCCTGTTTGACATCAGAAATGATGCTGAAAATACCTTGGATTTTCTTCATGGATCTGAACACAGCATTTCGTGTTTTCGTACAGTGCAATGATCAGGGATACCAGTTTATCTGGAATGCCGTAGTGTCGACACTTGCATTTACTGAAAATCAGTTACACTTTACTGAAAACAGTTCTTATTTCGAGCTGTGACGAAAAAAGAGAAAGAAAATCATCATATTGATCAATATTACTAAGAAAAGCTAATGAATTGTATATTGACAGTTTAACATATAATGACATTCATTCCTAAAAGTAGCAATTTTTATTGACATTATAAAAGAGAAAAATTTAAATATATTCTGTTTCCGTAAAGTGCTTATCTAGTCTTTAAAAGGGACAGGGGCGTTAGCACAGCTCCTGTTTTGTTGTAGTTTCTCCTCGTATAAAGTCAAACTTCTTATTTATTGTAATGCCTGTTCGTGGGTCCCCAAAACAGGGGTCCCATTAGAATTCTTTCTTATTAATTTGAATAAAAAGAGCCCAGAAATCCGTAAAAAGTTACGGGGCGTTATGTCTCCCATTTTGTTTAAAATATTTGTCACTGGACTAAATTTGTTCCAAAAAACAAGAAAACCAAACAAAACAAAGAAAAGAAAAAAAAGAAATGAAGAAAAACATACTTGGGCTTTATTGCCTTTGGTCGGACAGTAATATCAGCGTTAAGAAGTGCACAAGTAGTTATGCCTCCCATTTCAGTCGATGGATTTGTCACCGGACTAAATTTATTTCGATTTTCTCGAGCTCTGTCTATCAAAGAGCTCACGAGTCGAGATCTTGGCGTTTGAGGCTCCCGATCACTTTCTGAATCGGACACTTGCTCTTTACACTGAAGGTCGATTTCTGTTGGAACTATTTCTTCGCATATGACCTAAATTCAGAGGCACAATTACACCTAAATACACATTATAATCTTAAAAATAAAATATATATATATATATATGTATATATATATATATATATATATATATATATATATATATATATATATATATATATATATATATATATATATATATATATATATATATATATATATATATATGTATATATATAATGAGAGAATGAAGATCGAGTATGGGTTTTTAAGGCCTACAAAAATTTTGTGAAAAAAAGCGAAAATTTTGGGAGGAAAACCGACCCCCTCTTCAGCGCTATCAGAAAAATTAGAAGAAAGTGCCAAAAAATATGCAAGAGACAACTCAGATAAAACCAAATAGAAAAAAATAACAATGTGGAAAGCCAACAGCAAAAACAAAATAAAAACCAAAACTTATAATTTAAAAATCTAGAACCAAATAATGCGAAACACCAACAGAAATGACAAACAAATAAAACCAAAATCAGTAATTTAAAAATTTTAAAAGCCGAAAAACCAAATTCGAAGAGTTTTGTCTGAACAAAACCCTACAACACATTCATAGATGCTTTTTATTTGTATATTTTTGCTTTTTTTTTCTCCTTTTCATGCTTTCACCCTTTAATTTATTAGTTTGATTTGTCGTATCTTTTTTACAATAAGGTCGTAAATGTATATATATATATATATATATATATATATATATATATATATATATATATATACCTTTATGAAACAGTTCGTGCAAACGAGCTGTAATTAAGCAGTGACCCGGCTCAGTAGTAAACGAAACTCTATATTTGTTATATATATATATATATATATATATATATATATATATATATATATATATATATATATATATATATATATATATATATATATATATATATATATATATATATATATATTTCATTTGTTTTTTCTTTTCCTTTGACAATTTTGACAATATGACAGGACATTCGTTTGTCAGTTTTATGTACTTAATTGTTTTAAACCTTTTTGTTGTTTATATTTTGACTCCCAAATCGGAATCCACCCAGCCTGGCTTGTGACAGTCATTATTTGAAATAAACCTTATATTATCAATATGAGTGAGGTCGAGATTAATAAGCGAAAATATAAAAATAAAGGAATATAATATACCACGTGAAAAAAAATAGTCCGAAAAAAAACCTAACAACAGTAGAATGTACTATATTTGTATGTGTCCTACTGGAAACCATAACAGAACATTATGGATCATACATTCATAGTAGGTCATACATACCCTTTTATTGCACCCTGCATAGTAGATCATACATACCATACCCCATTACTGAATAATTCAACCTGAGAGCGTGCCTAACTCTCCTTCGAAACAGCCAATAGCAAAAGCGTTGTAAAGTAACTACCCTTTTACTATAGGCAAAAAAAAGTTATTATTCTTCGTTTCTAACAAATTTAATCCTTTCCACCCAATTAATGAAGATTATCACCTAAGAAACTACAACGCGACGACTGCATTCAGTGGTATCAATTCACAAAAAAAATTAGGAGAGGGAATATATTTTTAAATACTTAAGAGAGACAAATTTGTCGTTTTCAATTTTTTTTATTAAATACCGAAAGAGGGATTTCTAAATGAAAATACTCCAAAATGAAACTTTAAAAAATCTAGGGAAGGGGGGGGGGAATCTAGGGGTACAAGCTCCTCCATCCCAATTGGCGCCTCTGTCTGCAGTTTAATATGCTAAAAGAGAATTATCCTAGTTATTACAAACATATAGGGTTTAGTCCATGGAATAGTTGGTACTCTAAGAACTGTAGGTAGAGCCTTTTCATTAATTCTAATTTTATTTGTGTACTGGAATTTTATTTAAACAACGATATAATCCCTCCATCACGGGGATAGAACCATTAAGACAAAGTTAAATTTATATATCTTCTTCTTCGGATTATAATGGAAAAGCTTTGGCATAATCTCATCACTGGTCCCTGAGGTGGGTTGTTGCAGCTGATCTCAATCCCGCCATGAAACATTTTATACTTTTCCACAACGGTTTTCAAATTCTAGAAACAAATGGAGAGATAAAGGCAAAACTATCTGACCCATGGAGACAGGGAAATATATAAGAGTGGAAACAGGCCCTAGTGTAGAAAAAATTACTAACGCCATCTAGTGTTTGGCGATACTGTTAGACCAAAAACTGTAATACACTTGTTCTATTCCGTATTTCAAAATCTAAGTGGTAAAAAAGCAAAATTACGCCACCAGTAGGCCTACTACCTTTAATCTAATTAACCAAATTACCACTTTTAACCTAATTACAACCACACTAATTAACCTGTCCAGATTTTTCCGTCCTATCTTAAACCGAGTTTGGTCGTACTAGTCCGGTACAGGGGGGCAAATTACCCCCTCCTTTCTCTTTATATTTTGAAAATCTCGTTTTCAATGATTTTACTCAGAAATTCATTGTAAAAAAAAAAATCCCTTCATAGATCTTGGGAAACATATTTTGCCCCCCCCCCCGCCCCCATACATTTTCATAAATTTGCACAATTACCTAAAATTTGTGAAGAAAAATATTCAAGAGCTTTCCAACAACAGCAGACTAGTAAATACCCCTTCTTCACTCCACTTCTCGAAGCTCCTGCTTTGACCAGATAAAGAATAGGCATAGTAAGAGTAAAACCCTAAAGTGTGTCTATACCTACTCTTCTTCAAAACAACAAATAGTTCCAGTAAAAGTGTGAAACGGGTATTATTTTTTAAAACATGCTTTTCTTTGTAGATCCAATAAGAAGAGGGGTCTTAACCAACTAGCATATATTTACATAAGATATCAATTTGTTTGCAAAATTTCAGTTATAGTTTATGGGCTATAGTCTATTTGATCTCAAGATGCTGATATCAAAATGTCAGCTATAACATTAGGACACAGGAAGTGGTAAAAATATTGATTGAAGATTTGATCTTTGATCTACACAGAAATTAAATTCAAAATAAATGTACAAACTAAACAAAATAATTAAATAAAAGCCAATTGCACAAATACTGAGGCTAATCTACGTATTTTTTTACTGACTTTTTTGGAAAGTGTTAACATTATAGATACAAAAACAGTTATTCTTATGGATGAAAAAAAAGATTAATAGTTCTGGACTACAAACATTGAAAGTGATTTTTAAGTAAAGACATGGAATTATTAGCTTTTATTAATATTATTTATTAAGCATTAATTATTTATCATCTACATTAATATACACTAACATTTATGTAATTATATTGATTAATTCTTATTACCAAACGTGGTAAGCTTCACAAAACTTGTCGCAATTTTTTCAGAAAAAAGGATATTTCATGACTCGAAGATGTATCCCAATTAAATTATCCCCCTATTTTCCCCAGATTAAAAAAAAACAGCATTAAAAAGCGAAGTTCCTCCAATTAAATTTCGTAATTTTTTGTGCTCACCAAACTGATATAACCGCCCTGAAAAACCCAATGCCCATTAAAAATATTTCCAACTTGACAAAATATTACTCACGCATTATAGAAAATTACCTGTATAACGTACAAATTATTTGTATAGCGGAACTTTATTTTTCTCCAAAAAGAAGTGATTTAATATAGATTCTCCCTTTTCTACAATGATCGGTTTGAATAAATTCGGCAATATAAAACAGACTCAGCGAGACACAATATATAATTGGCAATGTTGGTAACGCTACAGAAAAACCCATCCATTTTTTATGTGCCAAGCACGTCAAGCACGTGTGGCTCAGACGTTAAAACATTGAATTCGATGTCGAGCTCATTGGTTCGAGTCTGATACTTATTATAAAAATTAAAAAAAAATAAAAGTTAATCGACAAAACATGAATAATGCTACAGAAAACCCATTCATCTGTAATGCACCTAGGATGTGAAAAACGTCAAGCACGTCTGGCTCAGACGGTACAACACTGAATTCGATATCGAGCTCGTCGGTTCGAGTGTGATATTTATTATTTTTCTTTTTAAGAATAAATTCGTTTTGGGGTAAAATCTGCTCTTATGGAAAGAATTCCGCTAAAAGGCGGAGGATGTTTTCTCCTAGTAAACAAACATTTGCAAAACTATAGATTATATTACCTGTTTTGTCTTACCTATTTCTGTCAAGATTACCTCCATGTTATTTCTAGCTTTTATAGCGCGGTGCTGCCTACGATATTGCACTAGTCACTAGTCAATTTAAAAGTTTGACATGGCTTGAAATGAATTTGTGTCTTGGAAACAGCATGAAAAAGATTATCAATCAAAAGTTTGAGGGGTGCAAATCTTCTTTTTAAGAAAAAAAATTGCATGCCACATGAATGACGAAAAATTATTCATGTTTCTAGGGTTTATTGGCAACCACAAACACAATCCCTATTGATTTATTTAAAAGCAACATTTAGTTTTAAAGCATAATGGAACAATTGCATAATTGTGGGGGGTATATCCCCATAATTGTGGGGACATGCCTAATATCCCTAAAGACATGGATGCTAGAACAAAATGGCAGTCTCAAAATTTTGACTGGAGGCGTTTGGAAAATGAATTGGCCTGAGAGAAGGGCTGCTTGCCCTCCAATTTCTGGTTACTCTTAAAAAGGGCACTATAACTTTTAATTTTCAATTGAATTAGCTTCTTTAAAAGTTTCAAAGATATTTCTAGTTATCATGGAGTAGTGTTGCCTCTTATCGAAAGTAGAACAGTTCAAAATAGGGATGAAACCTTTTTATTGACAGTGAATAGATATAAAATTATTTTATAGTAAAATTATTTTATATTTTATAGTATTATTTTAGCAGAAGAACAGAGTTTTACTGCTGATGATGAACACTGTATATGTGTTCAAAATATCCAGTTAAATAATTTTATATCTATTCACTGTCAATAAAAAGGTTTCATCCCTATTTTGAACTGTTTTACTTTCGTAATGGAAAGGCAGTGTGGTCTTCGAAGTTAACTACGTTGCGAAGTTATCTTATGTTGCTTATATGTCTATTTGAAAACTTATATGCATATAGTACTTACGTTTAATTGAAACTCTCCCTAAACGTTCCCTAAAGTTTCACCTTAGTACCCTTATCGTCATTAGTTACAGTAAACGTAGTGGTAGGATTAATATTGTAGGTATTGTCTTTTAGTGATTTGAACATCATTTTCTTCAAGTCCTGGAGGTTTCAACTTAATACAATAAGTAACTTAATAGCCGTTGTTAGAACATTGCTGATAACCCCTTTTAATATCTGTATATTTATATGCCTTTGTGATTTTAATCTTAATGCTCTTAGCCTTACAAGTAGTTGCAATAGAGGCATGGACTGGCTGGAGGATGGGTTGAAACTTTCAAGGTAAGTTTTGTTGGCGGAGAGACAGGGGGACGTCAGAATTTTGTTTACTGGAGTAAAACAGTTTTCATATAATACTCAAAAAGTATGTTATAGTGTACGTTCTAGTATACAATACCCAAAATACGAGTGTACGTTGTAGTATACAATACCTAAATTACGAGTGTACTTTCAAGTATACTACACCCAAAATACGAATGTACGTTCTAGTATACAATACCCATATACAAGTGTAAGTTCTAGTATACAATACCCAAAATACGACTGTACGTTCTAGTATAGAATACCCAAAATACGAGTGTACGTTCTAGTATACAATACCCAAAGTACGATCGTACGTTCTAGTATACAAATACCCAAAATACGAGTGTACGTTCTAGTATACAATACCCAAAGTACAATTGTACGTTCTAATATACAATACCCAAAATACGAGTGTACGTTCTAGTATACAATACCCAAATTAGGAGTGTACGTTCTAGTATACAGTACATAAAATACGAGTGTACATTCTAGTATAGAATACCCAAAATGCTCAAAGATACATTTTATAAAATTGCCCTTATAACTTACCAATTATTTGTTTCTAACTTACATAATATATATGTAAGTTATAATATTAATAACTGACCTTGCATCCCTGGCCATGGAGCCTTTCGAGGGGGAATAGCGTATTGTAATTCCATTTTGAATTGTATTTTATATTGTATTGAATAATAAACTTCTTCGTCTTCTTCTTAACTAATATATAATTAACACTTTCGGTATCGCTACAGAAAACCCACTAATTTGTATGTGTTAATGCAGCATATATGTGAAACAAAATATCAAGCGCACCTGGTTTAGACGGTTGAACATTGGGATGCTCGATATCGAGCTTATTGTCCCGAGCCTTTTTTTTTTCAAGAAAATTCATTTTTAGGTAGAAGCCACATGTCTGGAAAGTATACAGCTAGAGGGTGGAGGATCTTTTATCTTTGTAACTGAATATTTGCAAAGTTATAGTTTTTGGTTACCTGTTTTGTTTCGCGGCTGGGGGTTGGGTTGAAACTTTCAGGAGAGTTTTGTTGGAAGGGGGCTGTAAGGAGACGTCAAGTTTTTGTTGGAGGGTGTAAAACAATTTTCCTGCAATGCTCAAAAAAGGTTATTATTTCACCTTTTTAAGGCCAATCGTACAATAGGTAATCCTCCGCTTCGTTGATTCACTAAGTTGCGATTTCGGTACTATAGGTTTCACAGCTAGTATTTTATAAAAGGCTCCAATAGATTTATTTTTGTCTTCAAAACTTAACATCTACAAGCATTGCCCCTTTAATAAATTCAAAGGCCTTACCATTTTTTCGTCATCAGACCCATCTTCTTTCTCTTTTTCTGACCTTACTTCAACATCATGGCTTCGTTCTGGGAAATCAAAACGAAATTTCTCAGCCGAAGTAATAACAGAAGTGAAGTTTGGTGTTTCGGAAGCAACAGAATTGGGCGTACTCGGAGTAAACGGCTCCTCACTCATTTGGGAGCAATGATCCCCTTTGGCAGATCCAGTGCTGGACTTGCGTCTATCTTTGCTGCACCATTTCCAGTCAGGATGGGCTTTAAAATGTGCTTCTTTTACCTGAAAACGCAAAGATCAGCTTCAAAGTACGCTGTCGGATAACCTGTTATGTCATCTATCATACCAGATAAATGTCCTTTTGTCTCTTATATAGGAACTGCTTTTATCTGCACTTTGAATGTAACAACTTTTCAAGCTTAAGTTTGACAAAAAAATGCATTGGATTATAGCATCAGTATTTATGTATGAGTCAACACACTAGCTAACTTAGTTCATTGATTTTATTTTTGGATACAGCCAAATTGAGTTTTGGACGGTCACTGATAAAACACTTCTTCTGATCGGTCAGCACCTTCTTCTGATTGGTCAGCACCGCTATTTTTGATCTGTTTGGCAGTCTGGTGTATCAACGTGTTCTAACCCCGTTTTTAGTTATTCCCTAGCCTAATTTAGAATTGGGAGAAGGGAGTTTTGGGCAAGTTCTTAGTACATATTGATACCTATATTTAATCAATCTTGGTGGATAATCAATCAAAGAAACAAACCAACAATCAATCATTTAACTAAGTGGATTACAGCAACAAAAAACTACCTATATTTGTAGGTGCCACTATGATCTATCGGTATTTTTAGGTGCTATTATTTTTTTTAGGTAAAGACTTTTTTAGTTTATTTTCAGGTGCCACTTTGATCTATCGGCATTTTTACGTGCTAGTATTTTTTAAGGTAGATTTTTAGGTAAAAATCTACCGGTATTTTTGTTTGCCACTTTGACTGCTCGTGCGACAAACAACATCCTGCACGAGTTATTATCCCACTTTATGGAGCTATAATGAAGGAAAAATTGCAATTGTTGGATTATGATGACAGATTGCCAAAGACTGTTACTTCTGTCCCATATGGGGCCAGGAAACTCTTTTCCTTTTCATCCCTAAATGGGTTGGGAAGGCATCTTAAGGAAAGGTTGAAAGAACTTCGCTAGAGTAAAAGAGGTTTGAATGGATTTGATGGGGAAGCATGCACAGCTGTTTTGGCACCAGGGGGTTAGTAGTAGTAATTAGCTGTAGCTGTGAAGTTATCCGGAAGGTCTTCGGACTGGCAGGTCCGGAGCCATAATTCTTAAGGTTTCAAGCCCCCTCCCCTAGGCCCCAGTTTTATTCTTTACGCTTCCATATATAAATGACATATAAAGTACTGACTTATCAACACACACAGTCACCTTAGGCCAGCAGAGCAGCACACAACGGCGTCAGTTTCTTGGCAGTATTTAACCCTGAGGGCCACCATATACGCTTCCATATATAAATGAAATAAAAAGTACTGACTTATCAACACACACAGTCACCTTTACGCTTCCATATATAAATGAAATAAAAAGTACTGACTTATCTACACACACAATCATCTGTGTGTGAGCAACAGTCATCTGTGGCCAGCACAGCACACAGTCACCTTAAGCCAGCAGAGCAGCACACAGCGGCGTCAGTTTCTTGGCTGCATTTAACCCTGAGGGCCACCATATACGCTTCCATATATAAATGAAATAAAAAGTACTGATTTATCAACACACACAGTCACCTTTACGCTTCCATGTATAAATGAAATAAAAAGTACTGACTTATCAACACACACAATCATCTGTGTGTGAGCAACAGTCATCTGTAGCCAGCAGAGCACACAGTCACCTTAGGCCAGCAGAGCAGCACACAGCTGCGTCAGTTTCTTGGCTGGATTTAACCCTGTGGTCCACCACTCCTTGAACACTAAGCGATGAACAGGTTTGAATACAAATTAAGTAGCTACAAATTTGAAGCTAGGAAGAACCTTACGCCTTACGACAGGCTGGTTTGGAGCCGGAGTCCTCAATTCCAGGCGCGATTTCATGACTGTCATAACTAATATTTTACCACGGTTCTAAAGTTACGTAATACGTGTAACTGTTTCATATAATCAGGTTAACTTGCAAATTATTTTCATGCAATAAAATTAACTTACCGTCAAAAGAAAGCACATTAAATCTTATTTGGTGTACTGCTAGATATGACAATTTTAATGGGAGAATGTACTTCAACTTCTTCTACAAATGTATATGGCAATACTTGTACGTAAACTGTCCTCATTATGAGCTCATTGTTACAACTGTGCTCGAGGTCTTACTTGTGTTATAACGCAGTTATTTTTTTGAAGAAAATTTGTATTGAGTCCAATTACTTTTGACTGTAAAAAGGGCACTAGAACTTTAAATTTCCGATCGAATTGAGCTCTCTTCTAAGTTTCTACGATAAATCCTTCTGTACAAAGTGACTAGGTAAACAAGAGCTAAGAGCTGAGATGGCACTTGTGACGAGACCGGAAGAGCTAAGAGCCAAGAGCACTTAGGGCATAAGCTCTAGCAAAATCCAAAGAATAAATAGATGGATTTAGAAGGAAAGTCAGAGGCTTAACGCCGGTCGGGATTAAAATAAGAGTTCTGAGATACAATGTCCTTTTAAATATCAAATTTCATTAGGATCCGATCATCAATCCGTAAGTTAAAAATTTTCATCCTCCTAGCACGTCCAGAAGCACCGAACTAGCCAAAGCACTGGAAATCCCCCCATCTCCCCCAAAGAGAGCGGACCCGTTCTAATTATGTCAATCGCGTACCTAGAAGAAATTGTGCTTATTCTTCCCATCTTTCATCCCAATCTCCCCACTTTAAGCGTTTTCCAGGATTTCCGGTTTCCAAGATTTCTGTTTCTCCCCTCCAACCCCCTACGTCCCTGGATCTGATTCAAATTGAAAATGAAGCACCTGAGAAATAAGATATTTTTAAAGGCTATATCAAGTTTCATTAAGATCCGACCACCCATTCGTAAGATAAAGATACCTTAGTTTTCACGTTTTTCAAGATTTTCGGTCCCCCAATACTCCCCCAAATGACACTGGATCCAATCGGGATTTAAAATAAGAGATCTGAGTTACAAGATCCTTCTAAACATAAAAATTTATTAAGATTCGATCACTCCTTCGTAAGTTAAAAATATCCCATTTTTCTAATTTTTCAGAATTAATCCTCCCCTCAACTCTCCCAAAGAGAGCGGTTCCGTTTCGGTTATATCGATCGCATATCTAGAACTTGTGCTTATTTTTCCACCAAGTTTTATCCCGATCCCTCCACTCTAAGCGTTTTCCAAGATTTTAGATTTCCCCCTCCAACTCCCACTAATATCACCGGATCTTGTCGGAATTTGAAATAAGAGCTCTGATACACGCTATTCTTCTACATATCAAATTTTATTAAGATCCGATCAGCCGTTCGTAAGTTAAAAATCACTCATTTTTTCTAATTTTTCCAAATTAACCACCCCCCCCCCAGATGGTCGAATCGGGGTAATGACTATTTCTAATTTAATTTGATCTGTCCCTGATATGCCTGCCAAATTTCATGGTCCTAGCTTATCTGGAAGTTCTTAAACTAGCAAAATCAGGACCGACAGACAGACCGACAGATTTTGCGATCGTATGTCACTTGGTAAATACTAAGTGCCATAAAAACATAAGAATACATGAGAGACGTACGGGAGCCAATCACCCTGATTTTTGGGAATGATATTATACCACAAGCTACTATGGTCAAACTTCTTGGTGTGTATCTTGACTGTTTTCTTTCTTTTAAACCGCATATAACTCACACCCGTTCCTTAATACTCCGCCAGTCTTCAATGTTGCACCGGATTAATTCATTTCTTCCTCCTGATATTATGGTTTCTCTTTATCATGCTTTTATTCATCCTTACCTTTCTTATTGCTGCTCTGTCTGGGGCAATACTAATAAATCTCTTCTCTGCTCACTTCAAAGAGCCCAAAATAGGGCAGTGAAGGCTACTTTTCTTCTCCCTCGGCTTTACCCTTCCTCTGATCTTTATAATGATACTGGAATAGCTCCGCTGGATCATATTATAGGTAAAAATACTCTTTATTTAGCGCATTCTGCTTTTCTAGGTACTCTTCCACCGACCCTGCAGCAGTTTTTCTCAAGGACAGGCTCAGGTAGGTACTTTTCTTCTTTGCGTAATTCTTCTCGACGATTTATTTTACCAAAACGATCCTCTACAGCAGCTCAGAGGTCTCCTGTATATCAGTCAATTCTTTTATGGAACTCCATCCCTTTGGATGTCCCTCTTTTTCTTTCTGCAAATGCATTATTTCGTCGGGTCTTTCCAGTTAAATAATTTTTGTCTCTCTTTTAATTCTATCCCAATTTGTATGTCACTTCTCTTCTTTTAAAATCTTGTCTTGTTCCAGTGTTTTTTTTTTTTTTTTTTTTTTTTTTTTTTTTTTTTTTTTTTTTTTTTTTTTTTTTTTTTATATATATATTTTATAAGTGTTTTTTTTTTTTTTGTGCTCTGTGGCCCATTACAAGCATAGCTTCTTGGGCCTATTAATTGATTTATTTTTGTAATAGTTTTCTTTAGTATTAATAAATTGATTGATTGATTGATTGATTAATGAATAAAATTATAGAAAAGAAACTTGGTATGAACTGCACCAATTCAGGAGAGCGATTTTCAAGAGAAAGAAAATAGCCTTCATTTTGAAATAGAATCAAGATTTTCTATCTTTCATTAAAAAGAAACGAATTGAAAATAGTTCACTTTTTTCATATTAAATTGAGAACTTCTTTAAAGACGCTTCGAAGGAAATAAGCTTTTTAAAGTACCAGGGATGTTAGAAATAGAATATTTGCAACTAAGACTGTTCCGAGAAAAACAAAAGTTCTTGATGGAAATAGTATAGACGACAAATATTATGAAACAAATAAAATATTTTTAATAGGTAAAAAGCTTGTTACATAAACAAGCAACGAGTTTCCAAGATATAATCTAAAAGATAGGTACAAGCAAAAAACAACTTTTAGAGAAAGGAGGTAATGTTTTATCTTTCATTATTATGTTTGTAGAACTCAAACCTTTACATATATATTAGGTGGGGTGAGGGGTTTGGGAGGGGGAGGGGTGGGGGAGCTGCGCAAATTGACTTGATAAAGTTGTTTTCCTCGATCCGACCATCTGGGGGGCTGAAGGGAGAGGGAAAATTAAAAAAAATTAAGTATTTATAACTTACGAGTGGGTGATCGGATCTTAATGAATTTTGATATTTAGAAGGACCTCGTGACTCAGAGCTCTTATTTTAAATCCCAACCGGCATTAAACTTCTGATTTTCCTTTTAAATCAATCTATTGATCCTTATAATTTTGCTAGAGCTCATGGCATATGAGCTCTTCCGGCCTCGTCACAAGTGCCATATGAGCTCTTAGCTCTTGTTCTAATACGAAAAGTGAAGATTCCCGAGAAATACAGAACTGTAATCCTAGATAAGGTTTCCTGTTATTTCCGAGGGTTGGGTTGTTATTTCGATTCGACAGCTACTTTGTGAGGCGTCAGGCTATTTTTCAAAACTACTAAAAATTATTTACGAATGAGATTTCTACCATTAAGATTAATTGAAATAACAGTTACCATTTTTGAATCAGCTTCAAATGGCAATTCTTGCACACTTTACAGTTTCTTTTCCACAGTGTTACATTTTTGGATATTTTGGGCTAGAGTTCATTCTTTACTGGGTTACCACCAAGAGGTTACCACCTGGATTACCACCCAGGGTTCTGGGTTACCACCAAGAGGGCAACCATGATAAGATACAACGAAATCTTCTCTCTACAACTTATGTAAAAGCTTATAATGAGTAAAATTCTTATAGCCTTTATTGCGCAAATTAAGTCGAAGCAAAACTTGGGAGTCCTTGCCTCTTCCCTGACATTTGATTATTAAACAACCCATTTATCATTATGAACCATTCAATAACCTAGAAAAAGGACATGAGAAACTAGAATCAGGATCAATCCTATTAAGAATTTCCTATATCAAGGACAAATTGCTCCAAGAAGATTTTCTCAGGAAATGTCCCTCTTTTAATTCACCCCTGGGACTAATTCAAGAAAAGTTTTATTTGACTCTTTAATAATGTTTATAGGTGACCACCAAACCCTTATTTCTTCCACTAATTAAACGTTAGAAGTTCCTGATACTGATGAAAAAAGAAAAGAAAACACTTTCTATAAACGAAACTAATGAACTTTGTTACTGAAGACTGTTGAAATACTGAATGTAAAGATTTTAGCAGTCATAAAAATCAAGGGACATGGGCAGATCCAGGGAATAGTTTTGGGAAAGCTCCCCCCCAAGAAGGTCAAAATTTATGCTTATTATAGGATTAGGGAGGCGAAAAATGCCACTAGGGAGGCCAAGTTTAGTTGGTGCCCCTCAGCAAAAAAAACATAATTTTTTTATGTGCCCCCGTGTGAAGGGATATCCTTTAATTGGTCGGGACAACCAATCTTCGGTATTTTCCCCAAAGTATTGAAAATTCAGTCCTGTGTTGGAGATCTCAGGAAAAGTAATTATCTAAAATTTTATCCAATTTTAATTAATTAGTTATTATCTAATTATTTTCAGAAGCATTCAAATTTTGGGATGTTGCTAAAATGTTCGGTAGAAGCAATAATAAAAATTAAATGTTTGCAGCCATAGTACAAACCTAAACAGAAGGGGAGATAAGACCTCAACCAGAGAGTATACATTCATTTTTCCCTAAGTAATGGGTACATATACTGAAAGCAAAATAAATTTCAACCATGATTGTAACGTCTCTATGGCCTTTCTGAAACCGTTGCATCGTCGTACCCAAACTAAAAGGCTTATCTTACGATTTCTTCAACGAGCAATAATTGTAAATTTTTTACCTGTCAATTTATTCTCGAAAACAGCACTACATTGTTTTTTTTAGAAATTGGCATACTACCATTTACCGGTGCAAAAAAAAAAATCTAGATGGGATAAAGACGTTGGAGAAGTTTATTTTTATCTCTCATTCTGCATAATGTTTTTAATAAATCATCAGTTGACTGAAATTAGAGACCCCTAAAAGTTGAAAGCCTTGAGCAAAAGCAGGAGGAGTTTCGAAACACAATTTGTTTGTTGACATAACAGTTGATTCCAAGTTTTTGGAGAAAGATATTCCCGTTTGATAGCTGTGGAGTCTCGGATTCTTAATTATTTCACATTAATTATTACGCATTGGGGCAGAAAAACTATTGTACACCAAGGTTCATTTGCGTATACAAGGTGTTTTATTGTTCGTTTAATTAGATTGTTCGTAAGAAGAAATTGTTCATTTCCCAGTGTGAAAAACGGTTTAGATATGTCAGTTAGATATGTCAGTTTAGACATGTCAGTTAGATATGTCAGTTTAGTCAGTTTAGATATGGTTGGGAAAATTCGTCTGGGACCTTATTTCCTTTTTGAAAAACATTTTCCACATGAATGATGTCACGAAATTCCCGGACGTCCAGTACCCAAATCGTTCTACTTTTTGAAGCGAATAAAATAAAATAAAATTAAAGTTGTTTCTAGAAACTGTTTCAAAAAACTGTCTTTTTTAACCGAACGAAGCACGGTTCAATGGTACCAGATACAGATGCTGAATATAGCATCAGGTTCAATTAGGACTTTGACGTCTTCAGCGCGTTTCTGAAAACGTTGGATCGTAATGCTCAAACCAAAGGGCTTATTTCACAATCACATTCAAAATAAATATAAATACACTATTTTTATATAGATAGATATTATTTAAAAACAAGGACAACCGTCCCAGTAACAATCTGCATAGGCGAACGTTAAAATCCTTTGATAAGACAATTAACGCCCTTAATACTGATTGAAAAAAAAAATTAAGGAAAAGCCTATCTGTCAAAATATTTGCGTCTATTATTAATGTGCACTTGATTTACAGAAATCAGGGAAATTTTTACCAACGAAAATAAAAAAATGCATATCAACGTTAAAGTTTGTACATGCTCGTTTGTTTGCACGTTAGTTTGTTATGCATGTTATGCATGTTATGCATGTTAGTTTGTTATGCACGTTAAGTTTGTTATGCATTTACATGTATATCAAGTTTGTACATGCACGGAGAGGGTCCAATCTATGTGCACCCATGGATACAATTGACACACAGAAAGAAAAGTTCTTAAAGCTCAACACATCTATGACACAAAACAGGTTAAACTTGCAAACTAGACTTGAACATTGCCACCTTTAAATGGAAAGTTGATTGTGTACAATATTTATCAGGCCCCTTAAGCTGGGGGCACTTCGTAAAGACCGACGTGACTTCAACGTCCATTTTTTTCTTCCAATCACTTCATATACAAGGGGTGTCTGTAGAAACTTAAGAGAGGGCTCATTCATTCGGAAATTGAAAGTTTTAGTGATCTAAAGAGTAAAAGTCCGGGTTTGGAGTTATCAAGTGCCTCAAGTAGGAGGCACAAAGAAAATAGTGACGTGACGTTTATGAATCTTCTTTTGTTTTTGTTAATAAACGATGTAAACGGATATTTAGAAATACTCGCTTATGTTCAGGCTTTACACATACAGAAAAATTGTCGCTTAAATTACCCGTTGTAAAATATCAAATGATTGTTTCTAGATTATGCTCTTTTGTTCTTTCGTTCAGTTGTGTTACGGACATATACCGATAATATAAAATAAATGGATTTATAATGTTCAAATAATAGATCTTTTCATAGGCAAGTGAGGGGGGTCAAAACCGTATAAATTATAGTTTGAAGGCCCTGTTTTCCAGTCCCTCCAGGGATACTAATCACTCAATTACCTGAAGAGCAAGATCATGATACTGTTTCTTTTGTTGGGGATCCAGGGCGTACCACCATTCACCAAGTATTTTAGAGACAGTCCGATTATCCTGATTTGGATGCCGCTGATGAACTAGAGCTCGATGTCTTTTACTGAATATCATGAATGCATTCATAGGTCGTCGGACATGGTCCTTCTCTTTCAACTGAAAAAAAAAAGAATATAAAAATAACATGTCGAAGTTCCTATCCAGTGCCTCGTCAAGGGGGCATGATAGCAAATCTTGTTGTCGTCGTTTCTCCATACATTGATAAACATTAAAGATGCATTTATGTTGGTCCTATTCAATTATTTTCGAGATGTTGAACGGGTCACATTATAGCTGAGACACCCTGTATACCTCGCCCTCACACCTGAGGGTTGTATCTGAAATTATCAAACTGGTCAGATAATTACCAAAATCCACTTGCTAAAACCCGTCTTAAAAGGAAGGTTGACGGATGGCTGGTTTCGTTGAGCCGAACGGACGAAAAATATTTTTGTTTAACAAAAAAAAAATGCCACAATACCAGTTCATATCAGTTTCCAGAGTTTCTCATTTTCCAGAGTTTCCAGAAAATACAGCCTCAGTATCCCTGCCCACTAACATCAATTTCCCCTCCACAGTTCGAAAGAATTGAAACAGTACGATACTACGTGTAATCGTAACAAAACTCTAGTAACAACTTTCATAACTGAACAAGAGTCAAATCATCTTCAAGGCTACGCTAAACATAAGTTCTTTCGTTCTTTTCATTGCGTCCTGACAATGAATTATCAATGGGACCAGCGTTGCCAACGTTTTCAAATAAACTGTAAGAGTTTTTTGACTATTTTGGTACTAAGAAGTACGATACGATGCAATTATACCGCCTTGACAACGCTGAATGGGAGCCTTATCATCCTGATCTATCTTGTCCGGCTGATCCCCCCTTGGAGAACAGCCTATTAAGCGCTTTTTGGCAACTATCTCAGCAGTGTCAAAATGACCTTCAGGTGTTGGGGAGACGATATACAGGCTGTCTCAGCCTGTATAGTGTGACCGTTCAACGTCTCGAAAATGATTTTAAAGGACCAACATGAGAGAAAGATGGGTTTATTAATATAAATAACAAAACAAAACAAGCAAATGGCCCGAAGCAAAGCTTGTTTGGGCTTACAACCCCAATACACATACAAATAAAACAATACAAAAAAGAAGAAAAAATAAAAAGAAAAGAAAAGGAAAAGAAAAATGAATGTATGTATCTTTGACGATAATCAGTCTTTGAGAGAGCGATAATACCACGAATTATAATCATATCTCCTTGAGCAACTTCAAGCCTTGGGCAACTTCAAGCCATGAGCAACTTCAAGCCTTGAGCAACACTGGGTAGCAACTTCAAGATTTCAGACACAAAACTCTTATATTATGTTGTATATTTGAAACCTAAAGGATTAACAAGAAGTTGATTTTGTCTTAAAACAGCTTTTAATTACTTCAGAGCCTTTTCCAAGCTTTTCGAATTACCTTTTCTAGAAAGTTTTCAAAAAAGGCTCTCTAGAGACACTAATCAACACACCCCGTTACCTTTTAGCTATTTTCTGTAAAAGTAAAAAATGCGCTTTAAAGTTTTAAAGAAAATATTGGGAGGGGTGCTAGACAGGTCTAGGGAATGGTCTCAACAGTAGAGTAATAACCCTAGTTAATATCTAAAAAAAATCTTCTTGCTGCATGTCCCTAGGAGCCTCTAGTCACAGCATAGGAGGCAGGACATACAAAGTTGCATACACTTACCCACAAGAGGTGCAGTTTTACGGAAATCTAGGAGGGTGTGGGGGCAAGCCTTTTTTTTATCTCTTTAATGAACAACAAAAGGAATTGGATTTTGTCCTGTGGTGGCGCAGTGGGTTTGACCTTAGCTTGGTAATACGGGACCCAGAGATCGAATCATGCTGCAGTAATGTACCGCAGGGCCGACGCAGGGACCTTAGTAGTCAAGAAGCGTCGTTAATCTGATACAATACAATACAAAAAAATAAGCATATCACCATGATCTTTCTTCTGGTAAAAATACAAAGTTTCATATTTCTTGCATATTTTCATTTCATAAATTTCTATTATTTCATAGTAAAATTATTTGACATAATGCTAAAACTGATACTACGATTTTCATTAAGATCGCTCAACTTTTAGATGTGTCCCCCCATCCTCTTCTTCGAAAATCAGGCAAATTTTCTCAGGCACGTAGCCTTTGATGGGTAGCATTTAACCTTATGAATTTCATATATTTGGAATCAACGTAAAAATCCAATTTTTTATGCATATACATTATCAAAATTCCATTTTCAAAATCCAGTGGGAGAGGGAGGGAGCGTATTGCACCCTTCTCATAATCAGCACCCGTGCCTACACAGCTTCTAGAATATAGTCAGATTCTAACACAATGAAACTTATTTTGCAGTTTTAAAGAAAATAGCGTTTCCAGGAATTGGAAACTCCTTTTTCCCTTATCAACATTTACTAGAAAGGAAGTAATAATATTATTTGCCATAAAAAGGGTATATTTTTTATTGCTTAGATTAAGACGTTCTCTCTTTAAAATTTCCTGACTTCAGCACACTCCCTCCTTTTGAAATATATCCCTTTCCCTATTTTTAGGGACCTATTAATGAGGATCAAAGCACTAGGATCTTGTAAATAAAGTGACACTGTCTCTTTTTAAGCTTTATAAAGCTGTAGTCAACAGTGGGGAAAAGAATGAGAATCGCTTACTGAGGATAAAGTCTGGTTCAAGGCTTTTATCCTGTCGCAGCTTTACGGAAACTGAAAGATATATTGAGGAAGAAGAAGAAAAACCTTTATGTTGATTTGATGGAAATTGTATTTGTAAACGGACGCTTGTTTTTTGTGGTGAACGCAGAAATTTATTGTTCTTATGATAAGTTGTTTCTGGCAGTATAACTTGCTTCCAGGAGGTCTAGCTAGGCTTGTGAATAAACACATACAATTCGAGTCCTGTTATTGGGAATATATACCGTCATAAAAGTAATTAATTATTTGATGAAAGTAAAGAGAGAAGTTGAAACTGAAGACAAAAAAACTTCACTAGTTTAAAAATTAGTGCTTTACTGAGGCTTTTACCCGGGGAAGTATAAGATATATTTGAAGAGTGTGAACATTTTATGTCGATTTGATGGACATTGTATTTATGAACGGACGCTTGTTTTTGTGGTAAACGCAGAAATTTATTGTTCTTATGATAAGTTGTTTCTGGCAGTATAACTTGTTTCCGGAGGTCTAGCTAGGCTTGTGAATAACCACAGACAATTCGAGTTCTGTTATTGGGAATATATAATGTCTTAAAAGTAATTAGTTATTATTGATGGAAGTAAAGAGAGAAGTCTAAACTGAAGACGAAAAGACTGCACTAGTTTAAAAAATTAGTGCTTTACTTGGGCTTTTACCCAGGAAAGAATATATTACAGGATATATTTGAAGAACGTGAACATTTTATTTGATGGATATTGTAATTATGAACGGACGCTTGTTTTATATGGTGAACGCAGAAATTAACTGTTCTTATGATAAGTTGTTTCTGGCAGTATAACTTGTTTCCGGAGGCCTAGCTAGGCTTGTGAATAACCACAGACAAATCGAGTTCTGTTATTGGGAATATATAATGTCTAAAGTAATTAGTTATTATTGATGGAAGTAAAGAGAGAAGTCTAAACTGAAGACAAAAAGACTGCACTAGTTTAAAAAATTAGTGCTTTACTTGGGCTTTTACCCAGGAAAGAATATATTACAGGATATATTTGAAAAACGTGAACATTTTATTTGATGGATATTGTAATTATGAACGGACGCTTGTTTTATATGGTGAACGCAGAAATTAATTGTTCTTATGATAAGTTGTTTCTGGCAGTATAACTTGTTTCCGGAGGTCTAGCTAGGCTTGTGAATAACCATAGACAATTCGAGTTCTGTTATTGGGAATATATAACGTCATAAAAGTAATTAGTTATTATTGATGGAAGTAAAGAGAGAAGTCTAAACTGAAGACGAAAAGACTGCACTAGTTTAAAAAATTAGTGCTTTACTTGGGCTTTTACCCAGGAAAGAATATAATACAGGATATATTTGAAGAACGTGAACATTTTATTTGATGGATATTGTATTTATGAACGGACGCTTGTTTTATATGGTGAACGCAGAAATTAACTGTTCTTATGATAAGTTGTTTCTGGCAGTATAACTTGCTTCCAGGAGGTCTAGCTAGGCTTGTGAATAAACAAAGAAATTAGAAATCTGTTATTTGGAATGTAAATAGTCATAGAGGCAATAAATAAATAAAAAACTATGTTATTTCTGATGAAAGTAAAGAGCGAAGTTTAAACTCGAGACAAAAAAATTACAAGATTGAAAAAATGATTACTTGAAATCATTATACATATATATATATATATATATATATATATATATATATATATATATATATATATATATATATATATATATATATATGTATATATATATATATATATATACTAGCTGTTGGGGTGGCGCTTCGCGCCACCCCTACACATAGTTGGTGGGGGCGCTTCGCGCCCCCCCAAAGCCCCCCCGCGCGCGTAAGTCGTTACGCACCATATTAGTTACGCGCCATTGTAGTTGTGTCCCTGTGTCCCACCTGTGATATATATATATATATATATATATATATATATATATATATATATATATATATATATATATATATATATATATTTGTAACTACGTAAAACTTGCGAATATACAACATTCTCGGCTGTCCCATTGTCTGTGCATATAAATAGATTGTCAGGTTTACCGACTCTTGAACATGCAACATATAATTGTCCATGGGAAAAACAATCTGTATTCAGATCTATACCTCATTATTCTAATGATTTCCCTTGAGCTTTGTTGATGGTGATTGCTAATCGAACATTCCCTGTGTCCCCGTCGTCATTTATATATCCCCCTGTGCCCCCCGGCGTCCCCGTTGTTGTTGTTTCCCTGTGTCCCGGTCGTCATTTGTTTCCCGGTGTCCCAGTCTGTAAATTCTCTTTGAGTGTCGCGGTCGTCATTTATATTCCCTGTGTCCAGGTGTCCCAGTCGTCATTTTTGTCCCGGTCGTCATTTGTGTTCCGGTGGCCCGGTCTGTAATTTCTCTTTGAGTGTCCTGGTCGTCATGTCCCGGTGTCCCGGTCGTCATTTGTGTCCCGATGTCCCGGTCTGTAATTTCGTCAGTCGACAAACATGACGTCAGTCGACACACAAACATGACGTCACTCGACAGACACACAGACAACTTATTTTTATATATATAGACTAGCTGTTGGGGTGGCGCTTCGCACCTCCCAAGCCCCCCCCCCCCCGCACGCGTAAGTCGTTACGCGCCATATTAGTTACGCGCCATTGTAGTTGTGTCCCTGTGTCCCACCTGTGAATATAGATAAAAGAGAAAAGATTTCTCTTTTCGTTATAGATATATATGTTTTTAACTACGTAAAACTTGCGAATATACAACATTCTTCGAAGTCCCATTGTCTGTGCATATAAATAGATTGTCAGGTTTACCGACTCTTGAACATGCAACATAAAATTGTCCATGGGAAAAACAATCCGTATTCAGATTTGTACCTCATTATTCTAATGATTGCCCTTGAGCTTTGTTGATGGTGACTGTTAATCGAACATTCCCTGTGTCCCGGTCGTCATTTATATTCCCAGTATCCCGGTCGTCATTTGTGTCCCAGTGTCCCAGTCTGTAATTTCTCTTTGAGCGTTTCGTTCGTCATTTATATTCCCTGTGTCCTGGTCGTCATTTGTGTCTTGGTGTCCCGGTCTGTAATTTATCTTTGAGTGTCCCGGTCGTCATTTATATCTCCCGGTCGTTATTTGTGTCCCAGTGCCCCAGTCTGTAATTTCTCTTTGAGTGTCCCGGTCGTCATTTATATTCCCTGTGTCCCGGCTTTTAGTTTTCTTTTTCTCCTTTATTTTTCAGTTTTTTTCCTTTTTTTAGTTTTTTTTTTCTTTTTCAGTTTTTAGTTTTTTTTTAGTTTTTTTTATTAGTTTTTAGTTTTTTTTCTTTTTAGTTTTTTTTTTGTAGTTTTTACCTTTTTTTTAGTTTTTTTTCTTTTTTAGTTTATATTCCCTGTGTCCCGGTCGTTGTTTGTGTCCCGGTATCCCAGTCTGTAATTTCTCTTTGAGTGTCCCGGTTGTCATTTATATTCCCTCTGTCCCGGTCGTCTTTTGTGTCCCGGTCTGTAATTTCTCTTTGAGTGTTTTTTCTTTTTAGTTTTTTTTTAGTTTTTTACCTTTTTTCTTTTTTCAGTTTTCTTTTTCTTCTTTATTTTTCAGCGTCACTATGAAATACATATCGCCGAACCTTTGTTTTTTTAACTAAAATCTGGTAGGCATTGATGACCTTATCCAAGTCCAAATCCCAAACCCAATCATCATCGCTATCATTTTCAGTTTTGATATGTTTTGACTCTCGCTGTCCAGGTGGATTTTCATCTAACTGCGCGGTTTTGCGTTCTTTAGCCGCAAGCCTGTTTTCTTGCTGTTCTTGCGATTCCTCGGCACGCTTTCTTTTCTTACTTTCTCTATCAGCCGCAAGTTTTTTGGCATAGACTCTTTGAGCAGCTTCCTCGGCTGTTGCCATTGTAGGTTCTTCAGTCATTTTACAATTAAACATTTTTCCGTCCACGATCTTCTTACAATTAAAAATTTGTCTTTGAACGATTTTATTAAATACTTTTAATGACGTCATCGTCATAACAAACATGACGACAACTAACTTCATGACGACATGATGACATGACGTCACTCGACACACAGATAAACAGACAACTTATTTATATATATATATAGATAGATATATATATATATATATATATATATACATATATATAAAGGTATGTAATCCCTTCTCCCCTTGCCTGCAACCTTCTGATCAAAATTAATTTGTAACATGCCCCTCCCTGCACTAAAAACCTTAAGAGGATAAGGCACCTTAAAAATAATTTGAACTTACATTAAATTGTGAGAATTAAAACTAAATAATGTTTTCTAAAAACTTTTTTAAAATAGCCCTAGCATCCTTACTTACTTACTTACTTACTGAGTCCTGGTTGAACTTCGTTGAAGTAAGGATGCTAGGGCTGTTTTTAAAAAAGTTTTTAAAAAACATTATTTAGTTTTAATTCTCACAATTTAATATAAGTTCACTTATACATATATATATATATATATATTTTCTCTCTTGTTCTCGTATTGTGCTGAAGACGGCCCTTGGACATAGGGCCGAAATATTCACAAAACTGATTTCCACTGTCTTGAAAAGATTTTCCCTATTGTTTCTACTTTGTTTTTGTGCGTTTTCCCAGCGAATATACTAGAACGTTTTTAGGGACTACCATTTCCCAAACTTTAAAAAGACAATTCGCCTCCATTGAATCGAAAAAATAAAATTCACCCCTTCTAGTGATATTAAGTTTCTTCAAAACTGCATACCCTATCACCAGCATAAAACCAGAGAAGCTAAAAGGTTTTTCTAAGATTTCTGAGAAAGTAGATGTCGGCTTTTAGTTTTCTGTCGTTTATTTGGATCTCTTATCAAAGCTCTGACCGCCTAATCTATATAGTTTGGCCACAAAAACTAGAAAATTTTACAATTGCACGAGATAGGGTTACCCTTTCAGGTATTGAATCCCCTTAACCCAATAAAATAGAACAATACTCTTAATGTTCTAAACAAAATGACCAACTCAATTGAAAAATATAAAACTACTTACATGGAGTTTCTTTATATGTTAGAACAACGTTATAGACTTTAGAGAATAAGTTTTACTCCCCTCTTGAAATTTATTATGGCTAGCCTCTTTTTCTTAGCATAAAAGGAAAAATCAATCATGCTCAAGCTTCATTAATCATTACCAAAATCGAAAGCCAGCTTTCTGTCTTGGCAATGGCTTTGAACCACTAAAAATTACCTTGGAAAGTCAGTGAAGCATGATGGAAAGATTATTCCCCTATTTCAATCTCTTGGACGGCTTGACGTCTGCTAAAATGCTTTGTCAAGTGGGATAAAACTAAAAGGGAGTAGCCCAGTATTTTTCTTCTTTTTTTCCTGAAGCATTTAAAGAAATCCTTGGTTATGATTAGTTTGCCTTTATGTTTGGATTAGTTTAGTGCATACAGTTACGGTTGCGTCTGTTTACTCTGCTCCCTGTTCAGCATCTCTCCCTCCCTCGCCTTGAATTTTCATCCGCATATCTCTCGTGTTTACTTAGTGTATTAGTCAGGGCACATGCGTAAGTAGTTATTGGTTTAGTATATGTAGTTATGGTCGAGACTGTCTACTCCACTCCCTGTTCAGCATCTCTCACTCTCTCCCCTTGCATGTTCATCCGCATATCTCTTGTGTTCACTTAGTGCATTAGTCAGGGCATCTGCGTAAGTAGTTATTGGTTTATATGGTTTATAGTATAAATAGTTACGCTTAAGACTGTCTTCTCAGTTCCCTGTTCAGCATCTCTCCCTCTCTCCCCTTGCATGCTCATCCGCATATCTCTCGTGTTTACTTAGTGTATTAGTCAGGGCACCTGCGTAAGTAGTCATTAGTTTAGTATATATAGTTATGGTGAGACTGTCTACTCTGTTCCCTGTTCAGCATCTCTCCCTCCCTCACCTTGCATGTTCATCCGCATATCTCTCGTGTTTACTTAGTGTATTAGTCAGGGCACCTGCGTAAGTAGTCATTAGTTTAGTATACATAGTTATGGTGGGACTGACTACTCTGTTCCCTGTTCAATATCTCATCTGATAAGAATAAAGGATATACTCATCAGTACATCTTTTGCACAACGACAGAAAATAACCCTCGACTGAGATCAGATATTAAAAGGGTGGTAATAAATAGGGAGGGTAAATGGACACATTCAGAATAGGGAAAATTGAGCAATAGTCATCGGAAGGAAATAATTTTGTAGTTATTATAGATACATTTTAAATAAAACACACCGGAAAAGCCTAATGAAGTGGCCTGTGCAATGCAAATCTAGGAACTTTTGGAGTAAAGAAGCATCACTAATCCACCAACTAGACTGAAGTAAATACAATCATGGTGAAAGATTGCTTCAGAAAAAAAATTGTCAGACATTTTTCGGGACCCTAATCATAAAAAAAAAATACATCGTAATCTACTTACCCTTACAGGTATATTTTTTTTTTACTTTTTTGAAAACTTCAAGATTCATGTGAGTTTTACACACCCTCCCCCAAATCTATCTTGTCACATGCCTTTGTACTGAAAAATTAAACAAAAAAAATACCTTTCTGGGACTTTTCAGATCGCCAAAATCAGATGCACTCTTTGGACCAGTATCATTTTCAAACACATCATCATCGTCATTATCTTCCAAGTCGGCTAGTTCTGCTACGTCTCTTCCAGTCGACGTACGAAAGCTTGGACGTTTCTCCTTATCTCCGATCAGTTGAGAATTTCCATTTCTTATTAAACGAAATGAAGATTCATTTGCAACAGAGGAACCATTGATAGACCCGTTTACTGAAAGCTGATGGCCGTTTGAAAGTCTTTGATCCGGTAGTTGGCCGTTGCTATCAATTTGACGGCCGGAATATCGATTATTCGAAAGGAGCGGGAGGAGACAAGTCCAAGGATATATTTGTGGATGAGGTTCGTCAGGTTTTTGGTCACCTAAAATGAATATTAAATTTAATACAGTTAATCCTTATTTTACGTATTTATGATTCCTATGTCACACTTAATAATTAAGTTCGCCGCCTGAGAGAAAGGCCACCTCCAGGGGCGGTTACGGTGTTTGATCCCCCCCCCCCCCAAAAAAAATGTCCAACTCGTAAAAACATAAAAAAAAAATACAACCTGATTTATTACGTGTTTTTTATTATGTTTCATGACCCCCTCCCCAAAAAAAAATACCCCCCAGACAAAAATCCTGGATATGCCCTTGCCTGAAACGAGAAAAATTGCTAACGAGAGAATCAACAGTTGGTGTTAGGGGATGCACCATCAAGACAGCCTGAATATTGGCTACTTGAAACAAACAGAGGAGACAAGTCCAAGGATTTAATTGTGAATTTATTCGCAGATCATTGGTCATCTAAAATGAACGTTAAATTTATAATGTTTATTTCTTATTTACATTTCATAAATTGTATGCTATAGAGATTTATTAAGTTTTCAACCTGAAACAGAGACACGATAAAGGAGAAAAGGTTAGTAGAAGGAATAATTTTACTATTTGAAGGAAAAGGGAGGAGAGAAGTCCAAGGATATATTTGTGGATGAGGATCTTTGGTCACCAAAACGAGTGTTAACTTTGTTATGTTTTTTCCTCGTTTTACATATTGCTAAATCGTGTATTATACATATTTATTGAGTTTTTACGCTAAAACAGACACCCGATAAAGTAATAAAAGGTTAGTAGAAAGAAACATTTTGACGGCCAAAGAATCGATTATTCGAAAATACAGCGAGGCGCCACGTCCAAGGACATAAATGGGAATGAGGATCGTCAAAATTTTGGTAATCTAAAATGAATACCAAATTTGATTAATTTATTATTTTTTAAGTTATACTTATTTATTAAATTCATACCCTGGGACGAAGAATCAATCAAGGGAAAATGAACTGTTGGTAGTAGGGCCCCCGTTTCATAGGGAAAGGTTCCTTGGAGATTTTGTAAAACGAAAAAGTAATCAATTCAATTTCCCAAGCGGATTTTTCTAACTTTTTCTAACCACTTATCACTGTGCGGAAATGCTGAAAAAATCATTCTTAGATTTTAATTTTTCTGTAGGGTTATACCGTAGGGTACAACCTACGGTTTTATACCCCTGCCAGGGTATATTTAAAAGTAAAAACTGTATTCAGACATCATATTCTTATGCTTAGAACTGAACTGTAGAACTAGAGTAATGCATGCTTTTCGAGCAGACAAACATTGGCTGTTCTAGTTTCATAAATAAATTTCATTCGCCATGAAGCGATTAGAGCCCCCTCACCTCCAAAAATGGACCAGCAGTCAAAGTAGACGAAATTAAGAGTTTGGGAAAGGACCAATTGGGCTGTGTAAAGTTCATCCAGTCAATAAACTAGAGTGGAGGATTTTCCTCAATGGAATCCGTGAAAAAGGGCTTTGTTGATCACTTACTTTTAGGAGTAACTTATTAACAGTAGTTTCTGGCGACTGTTCGGTAGAAACAGTCGCCATCAATTAAATACAATAAAACAATAAAAAATAAAAAGAAAAACTTGTTCTTATTAATATTTTTTTCTCTTTTATAAAATAAGTTTTGTTTATATTTATCGTCGATATTTTTTCATTAAAATTGCTTTTTTCTCATTTGTTTTATATTATATTTTGCTATGGAGGGCTGTTGCATGAGCCAAATTATCCACTTAGGTTGTAGTTAATGTCAGAGCCGTACCCAGGATTTTTTTGGGGGTGTATTACACAAGACTTTTTTCGGGGGGGGGGGGGGGTACACAATCACTCTCATATAATTTTCTACTTATCCTTTAGGCAAAAAGAAAACAATTTATCCCCAGTCGAATTACGCCCATTCATATTTTTCGTCATCCTTTCTCCTGTCTTTCCTGGACCAATTCTTCGTCAAGGGGTGGACCAGGAGGAGAATAGGCATTTTGACCGCAGAAGGTCAAAAGTAGCATTAAATAAGGAGTGGAGGGAAAAATACTGATGGTGGACCCTAAATTTCGTTGGTGCCCCCCCTTTCCCAACTTAAATTCTGTATGCAACCCAGTCTGACCTTTTCAAAACTTCCTACATGTTTCAATGTTCTTACTATATATTTGTTATATGACAAATTATGTGTTCTTTTGTACGTCTAATCTCCTCCCTAATTTTATTTAAGCATATTTTAAAAAATTACATTTTATTTCCTGTTCCATTTCTTTAGTCAGCAAGTAAATACATAACTAAAATTACAAAATAACATTTTTTTTTACCTTATACAGAAACTACGAGGAGGATAGTAGCCGCTTCAAGCCCTTAGAGGAGGGTAGCAGCCGCTTCAATCCCTTACTGTTAACACTGAAGTTCGACACACTCATACTGGTGGAAGGGGAGATAAAGGGTAAACTCCCCCAGAGTGGCTAAAAGACATGTTCCCCTAAGAAAGTTGCAAACTTTCAAAATTATATATTTTTGAAGTGTACAATTCTTTTTATGCCCGGTTGTTTTCTGATTTTCATTAGCTTTTCAGTGAATATAACTGAAAACATCATGAATAGATTATGATAGCAAATAAATGGACGATTATTGCTTTAAAATTGTAGTTAAATTGTATTAAAAATGGTTTGCCGACTGTACTTGCAATACTGTGTCCGTAATGGCAGGGGTTCGAATCCTGGTGTCGCTGATTATTTGGTTTGGAACGGGGATCAGCGGTGTGACTCTGTAAGCTCAGCCAGAGTCGAGACAGACCCAAATATGTATCTTGAGATATCCGAAAGGAAACAAGGAAAGGGTCAGAAGATTTGTCCCTAACCATGCATAGCACTCCCAGTCGAAGGCAAAGAACCAGAAATTCGGTACGTGTGCTACGGGAACCATTTTTTGCATGCGAAAAAGTTTTAAAAAGTTTTAAATTAATGGGTTTAATTCGCCGAGTTCAAATAAACCTCGTTTCGCATCCTTAAGGAGACAAATAAAATTCACTAGGATTGAAAAATCATCAAGAAGGAAGAATATACCCATGGTCTTCGGTCACAGCCCCAAGTTATACTTCATCCTTTTTTTTCTTTTCTTTTTTAATAAACCAAAGTACTTTCCATAAACTGAAAAAAGTTCATAGCAGATTGATACCCTTAAGTTTTTTTTTTTTTTTTTTTTTTTTTTTTTTTTTTTTTTTTTACAATTTCAGTGTAAAATACCTTGCCAGGACAAAAATAAAAACTTACACTCTACAAAAATAAACTCTGATGACTCATCGTTCATCGAGAAACATAACATAGTTAATCGTAAAATAGTTATTCAATAGAAAAATATTTTAGTCTTTGAAGTGACAAGGATAAAAATATTTCAAAATAAAATATAAAACATAAAAAAAAAAATTAGAAAAGTAGTTTAAAAAAAATTAAACATTGATTGGTCACCCCCAGACCATCTTAGATCTATTCGAATCTGAAAAGCGATGTATTCGGAAACTTGTCCTTTTGTTGTATCAAAATCACGAAATTGTGACGGCAATATCCCATTTTCGACAATGTTGCCACACTTTGCCGTAAAATCAATAAGCAAAACTAATTAGTTAATTTTGCTATTACTTTTCGTTTATAAAAATTCAAACAGTAACAATCTATTGATTTCCAAAGCAACGACCGATTCAAAGAAAACGTAAACTTTCTTAAGCTGTTTGGTATTCAATGTTCTGTCTCAACCATTTTCATCAAATTTTGTGCCTGCTATTATCAAAAAACTACACAAGTTCATTTCTTTTTTGTTAAAAATTAAATTTTAATTTTTTAGGCTTGAAAATTAATGTTAATAAGACTAAGTCACTCAGGCTAGGAATAAGTGCCGATAAAAAGACAACGTTAGGTAATGAAAAGATTGATAAGGTGGGCAGCTTCATTTACATAGGTAGTATTATCAGTAACGACGGTGGGAGCAGTGAAGATACTAAAAGTAGAATAGTCAAGGCTCAGGGCGTTTTTTTCACATTTAAAAAAAGTTTGGAAGAATGGGAAGATAAGACTGCAAACCAAAATTAGAATACTGGAAGGTACAGTGATGACAGTGGTCAAATATGGCTCTGAAGCATGGGCGCTCCAAAAAGCGGATGAAGATTTACTAGATGTTTTCCAGAGAAATTGCCAACGGGTTGTTCTGGGTATCCGGCTGAATGACCGTATTTCAAACAGTAGGCTGTACGAAAAATGTCGTTCAATCCCGCTTTCTATGGCTATAATAAAAGAAAGGTTGAGATGGCTAGGGCACATTCTGCGGATGAAGGATGACAGATTGCCGAAAATTGTCCTTTTCGGTCAACCGTCTTGGGCTAAACGGAAAGCAGGTCGTCCAAGTCTGGAGTGAGAAGATTTCATAAAGGAAGATTTAAAGAAACTGGGAACTTCCTGGGAGGGTGTAAAGAGGGAGGCTTCGAATAGATTGGGATGTAGGAGGAGCGTGTGTAGCTGTGTTGGCCTCAGGCGGCTTGGTGCTGCGGTGAGTTGTTAATAGTAGTAGCAGTAGTAGTAGAAGTAGTATATGGTTCATGAAGTTCCCAGTTAAACTATTGAAACAATCAGGTTACATTTTCACTGTCCTTGGTATTCCAGGTGAACTGCTTTAAATACAAACATGGTCTTGCTTTTTAGAATACATTAATCGTATGATGGACGACTTTCTATTTTTTAATATTAACTATTGTATATATATATACATATATATATATATATATATATATATACATAACATATATATATATATATATATATATATATATATATATATATATATATATATATATATATATATATATATATATATATATATGTATATATATAACCTTTCAAACTGAATAAGCAACGGGTATGATTAATATCCTCCCATCTCCTATGTTCTTCGATTCTTAATATATTTATAACACACTTTTTCTTACCAAAGTTAAAACTGAATTTAGATTAATTGAAAATTAAAACATGAAGTTCCTGTACAGCTTAATTTTCTGGAGTTATGGTAGAGTTCAGTGAGGAGAGTTTGTTCTCGTTTTTAGGACGCAACAGATTTCAAAACCATGGGGCGCTCCAACAGCGTCGGTAATTCTGACAAAATTGCATTAAAATAATACGAGGAGGAAGTCCTCATATATCGTTCTGAGCAGTTCCAGGGAATAATATAGTATAAAGAACAAAAAATAATAGCAACTAAAATAAACGAACAAACAAAACCAGAAATTTCAACTGAATAATCAAGAAAAACAACACTGGTGGATCCAGGGGACCCGGGGAGGGGGGTCGAGATTTTTCTGGTGCCCTCATTCCTTGCTATTTTTTTCTGTTTTTCAATTTTTTAAAAATAAATTTGTCAATTTGGTTAATCATCGGCGCCCTTGTCACACTCATTAGGTATTTTGTTATAAATGGCTGCTAGTTTTTGTCCTTTTTTGTGTATTTTTTGCCGCTCCCTCGGACAAGTTTTCTTTTTGGTCCTGGGGTGACTGTTAAACTGTAATTATTATTTATTTGTTATAACAAATTTCTCTATTTCTCTCAAACTGTACTTCTGCAGTTTTCTGGATAAATAAATTCTGTAATGTTTGTGTCCTCGTTTTTGTTTTGTTTTGTACTCGAGTTTGCTCTCGTTTTTTAACGCAACAGATTTCAAAACCATGGGACGCTCAAACAGCGTTGGCAATTCTGACTAAATTGCATTAAAATCATGCGAGGAGGAAGCCCTCATCTATCGTTCGGAGTTGACTCAAGAAATCTCTGTTTAAGGGTCTTCTACTTCCTTTTTTCCAATCAGATATCTTTCCAAGATATCCAGGCTAATTTTAGAAATTTCTTTTTCTGGCTCACCATTCTCTTTAGTTAGATCCTGATCATTGTTTCTAAATAAGTTTTAATTAAGCAATTTTTGTCTGTAGACACTTTCTTCAGAGATTTGTGGTTTACAGATTGGTACTATGGGCCATAATCTGCTGTTTTCTATGTTAGAGCTACCACTGCAACTATAATACAAAAAAATCAATTGGCCAAGAGTGAGTTTCAATAAAAGTAATTCAATGAGTTTTTTGAAAGTGCAAGTGATATTCTAGTCTTTAAGGCAGTTTAAGGGTGGCAGCCCGAATATAATTTTTGGGTATCAAATGTGCTATAATTTTGGCTTCTTTATTTGTTGTGTTCTCTGTTTATGAAAAAAAGATCTTTACATTTTTCGTTAAATTACTTAAATACAGTAGGGTTAATTCAGAAAAATACTGGGGAATGCCCTTTCAAGATGATATTAATTTTCGGATAAGTGTTGTGTTCTTATCTATATTATAACTTATCAGTAGCAACACGACCGAGATTTCGGGAGGGGGCTCATAGTAAAAGAAAATGAAGAGCGAAAAAAGCGTACCTATGTTATCTTTATCCTGGTCTTGTGATGATATGTCATTTTCTGAGTCAGTCCCAGCTGCCTGAATTATAGGGAGTAAATTAGTAGGAGGCGGCAAATCATTTTTATCTTCAGTCATGGCAGCTTTCTGTCTATATTTTTCCGAGATGGCATCCAGACCTGGATACCCTGAATAATCATTTTCAGACCCAATATGCCACAGGGACTTGGTCCTTGTTACTATTGGAGTGGAGACAGGAGGAGTGATTTGCGAAGTTGGCTCAGGTGGCGTTCCACGCGGTAGGTTCTCCTTCCCCCCGGAGTCATGCAATTGCTTTGAGATCACAGTATCACTTCTTCTCAAACGACTGGTATTTAGTGGCACCGGTTTAAGAAGGGCTTGAGGCTGAGTGGGTGAGTCACGTGACCCAGCTGATGGCTGGAAAATATACAAAGTTTCAGGCGGTGAAAGCAAGAGAATAGGCTGCGAGGCTGTTGTAACAGCTAGAGGCACAACTTCAACATTTTGCTCTTGCTTTACACTCTCAGTCAGGGGTCTGTAGCTATCCGCTCGGACGGAATCAACTGTGTCAAAATGAGTGATGCCATTGCCACCAGACAGGTTGATACCGTTTCCCGCGTGTTCCTCCCAGTTTAAATCTTCCACTAAACGGTTTCTATTGCCAGACTGATTCAGTTGTATCACGGATTGTAACGAGGTTAACGCAGGTGGACGGGCAGGCTCCTGGTCCTCGTGAACGATTGAGGGGGGTCTTTGGACCGGTTGAATACTTAACCTAGAAAAAGGATAAACGTTCATTCTACATATTGATCCCAAAGTATTTATTAAAATATCAAACAACGAGCGTTATAGTCTGAAATATAGTACATGAGAAAAAAATCTATAAAAAAATGCAATGGTACTTGTTTTTATTTGTTTTGTTTTTTTAAGTTGAGTTTCTTCTTTGAGTTTAAATTTCCTTTTTGTCTTTTTTGTGTTTCTATTTGTCAGATACTAGAGCTTCTAATGTAAAAACTTAAAATTAAATACCCAAATTGGCTAATCAACCGTATAAGAATCAAAACTGTAGAGAAACTAAGGGAGAAGCAACCTACAGAGAGGGAGTGAGAAAAACAGCAGAGAAGCAACATTTATTACAGTGCTCACATTTTTTCCTTATTTATAACACACTATTGAAATTTCGGTTATTATGGGCTATGGTCCCTTAAGAGGGCAACTATGATAAATGAAGCTGTTCACTTAAGTGAACATGCAGGATAAGCGTACCCTAAACTGGTCTGATGAAAGCCACTTAGAAGAAGCTTCTTAGCATATATTTTTAGGCCACGTAAAACATTGTCTTTCCATAAACTAATTCCGTTGCAAGTAGAAGGCTATGTTGAAGAGACTTAGTGGAAGGCTTAATAAGACTTCAGAGCTTCTACTCCTTATCTTATTGGGTAGACTGAATACATTATCCGTAAATGTTTTTCATCTTGCAACAATAGAATATGCCTTGAAAATATATTTCGGGCCAAATACTGGAGGGCTGGGCTGTATCCAGTGGCGGGGAGGGGGTAAATCGGTTCGACCTGTGGGTAAAAAATTATTATAAGTATGACGGTAGTACCCTCAAGGTCAAACCGCTGGTGCTGATCTTCGTTTCGTGGCCATTCAGCCAGGAAGTTTGATGGGTGGCCGGGGGCCAGCCAGCCATATTGCGTTTACCACACACCCTTTCTGCTTAAATTCCCCAGATCTCACCAAGTACCCATTTAGAGCTGGTTCGACTCTGGCTGAGCTTACAAAGTCAAGCCACCGACCCCCGTCACAAACCAAATAACCGGCCATGCCAGGAATCAAACCCGTGCCCCTCGGACAAAGGATTCCCAACCCAGCGAGTCAACCACTTAGCCAAGGCGGACCTGTGGGTGAATGTTGCATTGGGGGTTCTTCACTTGTAACTCGGTTCACTTAAGTAACATGTGTTATGGAATTGAAGACCACATACAGGATATGCATCTAAAAGTGGCATGATGTCTATGAGGTAAGTCAGCTGCAACTGTGATACTGAAACTGTTACAAATTCGTCACGAAAGCTATGGACTGAATTGTGGTCCATTTCACGACGTTTATATGTAATCCAGTGTAAATCCACATTATGCCCAACACTTTTTTTGGATTATAGAAATTTTCTACATTTCTTTCATAAATAGAAAGCCAGACTTTCCATCCAAGGTAAAAAAAAAATTCAATCCTTAGTCAAGAAAGACAAGTGTGTCATATGCGACAAAAATCCTCAGAAATCCTCATTTTATAGAATAGAATAGAAGATGCTGATATAGAGCTTTCATTTTCGAGAGGTTATGAAAGAAAAAAATCAATATCATTCTAAAATAGAATGTTATTTTGGTTGCAGTTCTTTTGAATAAAAAAGGGCTTTGATGATTGTTAGAGTAGATATTGAGAGGTAAAATCGCAGGCCTTTCAAATTTCAATATCCATCTTTACAATAACTGAAAGCAGACACAAAATAAAAGCTAAATAAAAGAAGCAGACGATCCTCTTTTACGAGGTTTTCTCTCTTTCTCAAAGGAGAGAGGAAGGGAAATTAATCTTTCGCTTTGGAAATTAGAAAAATCTAACTTAATTCATGATGTATGAGTGAGATTGAAAAAGTGTTTTTCTTTAATTATTTAAAATATATTACCCTTTCTTTATCTTTCATAGCAGGCCTTTCAGATTTCGAGAAAGTCTATCTATATGAAATTGAAGCTAAATAAATGAATCAAAAAGGAATATCTTATGAGGTTCCACAAGTATCTTTGAGGTATCTGAGATATGAAGTATCCTTTGAGAGGTATCTTTCATTTCAAAAGATAGAAAGGAAGAAAAATACATTTTTCACTTTAGAATACAAAAAAAAGTACTTCTTTTTTTATTCTTTTTTAGAAGTACTAGTACTTCTAGTAATAGTACTAGAAGTGATTCGATCTTAATAACCGAGCCAAACAGAATGATCTTCATTATGTAAGTGTTAATGTAGTGACTAATACCTGACGTAGTGACTAATACATGGTAGGCTCAGATAAGTAATAGTACTAGAAGTGACTCGATCTTAATAACCGAGCCAAACAGAATTATCTTCATTATGTAAGTGTTAATGTAGTGACTAATACCTGATGTAGTGACTAATACATGGTAGGTTCAGATAAGTAATAGTACTAGAAGTGACTCGACCTTAATAACCGAGCCAAACAGAATGATCTTCATTATGTAAGTGTTAATGTAGTGACTAATACCTGATGTAGTGACTAATACATGGTAGGCTCAGATAAGTAATAGTACTAGAAGTGACTCGATCTTAATAACCGAGCCAAACAGAATTATCTTCATTATGTAAGTGTTAATGTAGTGACTAATACCTGATGTAGTGACTAATACATGGTAGGCTCAGATAAGTAATAGTACTAGAAGTGACTCGATCTTAATAATCGAGCCAAACAGAATGATCTTCATTATGTAAATGTTCATGCAGTGACTAATACCTGGTGTAGTGACTAATACATGGTAGGTTCAGATAAGTAATAGTACTAGAAGTGACTCGGTCTTAATAGCCGAGCCAAACACAATGGTCTTCATTATGTAAATGTTCATGTAGTGACTAATACCTGATGTAGTGACTAATACATGGTAGGCTCAGATAAGTAATAGTACTAGAAGTGACTCGATCTTAATAACCGAGCCAAACAGAATTATCTTCATTATGTAAGTGTTAATGTAGTGACTAATACCTGATGTAGTGACTAATACATGGTAGGTTCAGATAAGTAATAGTACTAGAAGTGACTCGATCTTAATAACCGAGCCAAACAGAATGATCTTCATTATGTAAATGTTCATGCAGTGACTAATACCTGGTGTAGTGACTAATGCATGGTAGGCTCAGATAAGTAATAGTACTAGAAGTGACTCGATCTTAATAACCGAGCCAAACAGAATGATCTTCATTATGTAAATGTTCATGCAGTGACTAATACCTGGTGTAGTGACTAATGCATGGTAGGGTCAGATAAGTAATAGTACTAGAAGTGACTCGATCTTAATAACCGAGCCAAACAGAATGATCTTCATTATGTAAAGGGTTCATGCAGTGACTAATACCTGGTGTAGTGACTAATGCATGGTAGGCTCAGATAAGTAATAGTACTAGAAGTGACTCGATCTTAATAACCGAGCGAAACAGAATGATCTTCATTATGTAAATGTTCATGCAGTGACTAATACCTGGTGTAGTGACTAATGCATGGTAGGCTCAGATAAGTAATAGTACTAGAAGTGACTCGGTCTTAACAATCGAGCCAAACAGAATGATCTTCATTATGTAAATGTTCATGCAGTGACTAATACCTGGTGTAGTGACTAATACATGGTAGGCTCAGATAAGTAATAGTACTAGAAGTGACTCGATCTTAATAACCGAGCCAAACAGAATTATCTTCATTATGTAAGTGTTAATGTAGTGACTAATACCTGATGTAGTGACTAATACATGGTAGGTTCAGATAAGTAATAGTACTAGAAGTGACTCGATCTTAATAACCGAGCCAAACAGAATGATCTTCATTATGTAAGTGTTAATGTAGTGACTAATACCTGACGTAGTGACTAATACATGGTAGGCTCAGATAAGTAATAGTACTAGAAGTGACTCGATCTTAATAATCGAGCCAAACAGAATGATCTTCATTATGTAAATGTTCATGCAGTGACTAATACCTGGTGTAGTGACTAATGCATGGTGGGCTCAGATAAGTAATAGTACTAGAAGTGACTCGATCTTAATAACCCAGCCAAACAGAATGATCTTCATTATGTAAATGTTCATGCAGTGACTAAAACCTGGTGTAGTGACTAATGAATGGTAGGCTCAGATAAGTAATAGTAGTAGAAGTGACTCGATCTTAATAACCGAGCCAAACAGAATGATCTTCATTATGTAAATGTTCATGCAGTGACTAATGCATGGTAGGCTCAGATAAGTAATAGTACTAGAAGTGACTCGATCTTAATAACCGAGCCAAACAGAATGATCTTCATTATGTAAATGTTCATGCAGTAACTAATACCTGGTGTAGTGACTAATGCATGGTAGGCTCAGATAAGTAATAGTACTAGAAGTGACTCGATCTTAATAACCGAGCCAAACAGAATGATCTTCATTATGTAAATGTTCATGTAGTGACTAATACCTGGTGTAGTGACTAATGCATGGTAGGCTCAGAAAAGTAATAGTACTAGAAGTGACTCGGTCTTAACAATCGAGCCAAACAGAATGATCTTCATTATGTAAATGTTCATGCAGTGACTAATACCTGGTGTAGTGACTAATGCATGGTAGGCTCAGATAAGTAATAGTACTAGAAGTGACTCGATCTTAATAACCGAGCCAAACAGAATGATCTTCATTATGTAAATGTTCATGTAGTGACTAATACCTGGTGTAGTGACTAATGCATGGTAGGCTCAGATAAGTAATAGTACTAGAAGTGACTCGGTCTTAACAATCGAGCCAAACAGAATGATCTTCATTATGTAAATGTTCATGCAATGACTAATACCTGGTGTAGTGACTAATGCATGTTAGGCTCAGATAAGTAATAGTACTAGAAGTGACTCGATCTTAATAACCGAGCCAAACAGAATTATCTTCATTATGTAAGTGTTAATGTAGTGACTAATACCTGATGTAGTGACTAATACATGGTAGGTTCAGATAAGTAATAGTACTAGAAGTGACTCGATCTTAATAACCGAGCCAAACAGAATGATCTTCATTATGTAAGTGTTAATGTAGTGACTAATACCTGACGTAGTGACTAATACATGGTAGGCTCAGATAAGTAATAGTACTAGAAGTGACTCGGTCTAAACAATTGAGCCAAACAGAATGATCTTCATTATGTAAATGTTCATGCAGTGACTAATACCTGGTGTAGTGACTAATACATGGTAGGTTCAGATAAGTAATAGTACTAGAAGTGACTCGGTCTTAATAGCCGAGCCAAACAGAATGGTCTTCATTATGTAAATGTTCATGTAGTGACTAATACCTGGTGTAGTGACTAATACATGGTAGGCTCAGATAAGTAATAGTACTAGAAGTGACTCGGTCTTAATAGCCGAGCCAAACAGAATGGTCTTCATTATGTAAATGTTCATGTAGTGACTAATACCTAATGTAGTGACTAATGCATGGTAGGCTCAGATTAGTAATAGTACTAGAAGTGACTTGATCTTAATAACCGAGCAAAACAGAATGATCTTCATCATGTGAAATTTCATGAGTGACTACTACTTGATCTGTATTATAAATTACTACAGAATCCGCTTTTTTTGCTATAGCAGTTTTGCAAAACAAAAATTCTGCAAAACAATAAAATAAAGAAAAGATAAAAAAGAAAGAAGAAATAAAAAAGAAATAAAAAATATTCTAGATTTGAATATATAGAGGTGGAGGAGGAGTGTGTGCAGTTCTCAGTTGGATTGGTCCTGCAGTGAGTGATTGGTAGTACTAGAAATAGTATAGAAAACTTTTCCTTGAAATCAAATTTCGCGTAAAATCTGCTATGTGATCTAAACCATGTGCGCAGCTGGGTTATCTTCAGGTAGATTGGGGTTGCAGTGAGTTGCTATTAGTGCCATCAGTAGTATAGAAATTACTCTTCGAAGCAGAATTTCCATTTTAAATCTTCTACGTTATCTACAACATGTTGATGTAGATTTTAAGAAAAAGAAAACAAAAGAAAAAAGAGAAGAAATTTTGGTATTTCAACTGTATTACAAACACAATCACAAATACAAACACTAAGTGTAATCAAACACAAGAACTTCACTATTACTCTCATTAGCCGAAATACTACTCTTATGATACGTATTTGCCAGTCGAGAAAAATTTTCCTTGATTCGGGAAAATGATGAGCTCAGGACTCAGGGTATTATCAGCATAGCTCAGTAGCATAATATGCATTCCACGAAACACACAACTCTGTAATCCAACCTTCTGCTGCTCAACAACAGTATTATTAAGTAAAGAAGAAGAACTGATAACTCCCTGCCAAATCCCTTTATATGCTCAAATAAATACTGCAGTGGATGAACCAAATAAAAGTACCTTTAACTTACAGTACAGAACTCTAAGCGTTACGACAATAGACCTAAACAGACCACGCCGAAGAGCGCTTAAAAGCAACTGCGCATGTATGCTGGAGTCATTATCTGGTAAAAAGGTTCGTATGCAACAGCATCTTGTATACGAAGAAGCAGTTTTTATTACAAACAGCATTTTATTTTAACTGGCAAACCACAAGTAAGTGGTGTTTTGTGGAATTTTATGCCAGACTAAATCAATTTTCCCCAAATAGGTTCAAAATTCTCAGGAATGCATTTCATAACAGAGGCAAATGGATGTTAATTGTTTCTGGCCCCAGGATTTACTAGATAACTTAGAAGACTACACTGCCTTTCCATGACGAAAGTAAAACAGTTCAAAATAGGGATGAAACCTTTTAATTGACACTGAACAGATATAAAATGTTTAACTGGATATTTCGAACACATATACAGTGTTCATCATCAGCAGAGTTTTACTTGAGTCTTACTGCTGATGATGAACACTGTATATGTGTTCGAAATATCCAGTTAAAAATTGTATATCTGTTCAGTGTCAATTAAAAGGTTTCATCCGTATTTTGAACTGTTTTATTTTCGTCAGGATTTACTTTTTTAGATTTCATAAATATAAGGTTTTTTTTCCATTTCTTCTGAGCTGAGCATAAATATATATTTTTTCTGAACTTACGACTTGAAAATTCAAATGGAACATGTTTATCACAAAATCTTACACAAGTAATGTTGATAATAATAATAATTTAATGTGCATCCGCTAACCGCTCAAGTTACTTGACCAGAACGAAAAGGTATTAAGTATTTGCTCACAAGTTAATTCCGAAAAATTAAAAATTTAAAATGACAAAATGCGAAAAAGAAATAAAAAAATAAACCAACCACAACTAAAACTAACCCAGATTATCATAAACAAGAGTAGGCCTCCCTAAAGCTTCAAAAGGCCAGAGCGTCACTTGAACATGACGCAATGTAAAAATAACATAGCATGGCTAATCGAGATTCAAAAAAAGAGTAGTGCTACTTCCCCCTCCCTTCAAAACCCTGGAAATAGCTTGAATGTCATTAGTGTTTTACTGAAAACAATAAGCATGTTGAACAGTGTGGTATTTATTTGTCAAAATATGGACCAAAACAATGTAAAAAATCGCCATAACAATCAATATCAGAGGCAACGCTCTAGCGAAACCCGCAGTAAAGTGCCATCAGCCTTCAATGTGTTATTTTTTTTCGAGCCCCTTCATGTGGAAGGAATGATCGTAGAAGCTTCAAAGGGGGGTCATTCAATTGTAAATTGAAAGTTTTGAAATCCTTTTAATGTCTTCAATATTTCTTACTACTACTACTAATAATAATAATAATAACTCACTGCAGCACCTAGCCTCCTGAGGCCAACACAGCTACGCAAACTCCTCCTCCAACCTAATCTATTCAAGGCCTCCCTCTTTACACTCTCTCAGGAAGTTCCCATTTCCTTTAAATCTTTATTTATGACATCCTGCAAGCCCAGACAAGGACGACCTGCTTTCCGTGTAGCCCCAGACTGTTGGCCAAAAAGGACAATCTTCGGTAATCTGTCATCCTTCATCCGTAGAACGTGGCCTAGCCATCTCAACCTTTCTTTCATTATAGCCCTAGAAAGCGGGATTGAACCACATTTTTCGTACAACCTACTTTTTGAAAAACGGTCAGTCAGCCGGGTACCCAGAACAATTAGTAGGCAATTTCTCTGGAAAACATCTAGTAAATTTGCATCTGCTTTTCGGAGTGCCCATGCTTCAGAGCCATATTTGACCACTGTCATCACTGTAGCTTCCAATATTCTAACCTTGGTTTGCAGACTTATCTTTCTATTCTTCCAAACTTTCTTTAACTGTGAAAAAACACCCTGAGCTTTTTAACATCTTCACTGCTCCCACCGTCTTTACTAATAATACTACCAAGGTAAGTGAAGCAGCCAACTTGATCAATAAGACGATCAGGTCGTTAAGACGGAGTCCATCAAAATGTCCCGTATAAACGGGGATAGAACATAGCCCTGCTTAACCCCTGATTTAATCCAAAACCAGTTGCTAACCTCATTTCCTACCTTAACCACAGCAGTATTATTCTCGTAAATAGGACTAATCACTTTAATGTATTTTTCTGGTATACCATATAAGGATAAGACCTTTGCTAACACTCTTCAATCAACAGAATCGAAAGCTTGCTCATAATCGATAAAACTGAGGACCAAAGGTGTTTGACAACGAAGGGACTTCTCAATTATTAACCTAAGAGTGAAAACTTGGTCGACACATCCTCTACCTTTTCTAAAACCGCACTGTTCTTCCCTTAAAACCTTGTCTACAGCATCTCTCAGTCTCAAAAGTATCATATTACTAAGTAATTTGCTACATAAAGAGACCATACTAATGCCTCGATAATTACGACACTCGCTCTTGTCACCTTTCTTATACAGTGGTTTAGTTAAGGTTTTCCTAAAATCATTAGGTACTTCCCCTTTTTCAAAAATCATACTCATAATCTTCAGTAGCTTATTCTTAACCTCAGAGCCACCATAATTAAGAAACTCATTTATCACACTATCAGCACCTAGAGCCTTATTATTTTTAAATCCTTTTAGTACTGTCGCTAATTCTTCCTCACTAAACAAATCTTCCTTCACATCCAAGGTATCACAAACGTTTTCATTTTCATCTATATCTTTTCCTGCAACTGTATCTCGGTTTAGCATATTCTCAAAATGTTCCACCCATTTTTCTTTAACTTTTTCCTTATCACTAATTGTGGCACCATTTCTAACTTTAACTGGGACTAGTCCGGATTGACTACTCCCTTTCAATTTATTAACATGCCAGTATAATTTTTTACTATTATGCCGTCTAGCTGCATCTTCCAGATCTTCAGCAATTTTATCCATGACCTACACTTCACATCTCCTTAGTTCAAATTTTTATGCTTTCTCCACTTTCTTTACATTCCTTTTGTTTTCATACGACATATCACTCAGATAATTCTTGTACAAACCTCTTCTACTCTCAATTAAACCTAAAGGTTTTTCACTAATATTCCTAGTTGCAGTCTTAGCACTCTTCCCTAAGACACCATCAGCAACTTCACAAATTGTTTTTCTAAAATAATTCCGTCCATCTTCCACATTGTCAAACTTTAAACTCTCAAGTTTAGTATTCAACTGTTCCTGGAAGGTTTTTCTCAAATTTTCATCCTGGGGTCTACCAACATCATAACTTTCTAGGAGGTAGTTACCCTTCCGAAATTTCAGCTTAAATTAACCTTAGACACTACTAGATGTTGATCTTTACTTTTAACATCAATAACAGCACTCCTATACACCCTAGTATCTTGTATTCATCCTGGTGTCTTCGGTTTACAATAATATAATCAATAAGGTTTGCTGTCTTACCATCACGTGAATACCATGTCAACTTATGGGCCATTTTGTGACCAAACACCGTATTGGTTATAACTAGGTTGATATACCTACAAAATTCCATTACTCCTGATACTCTCCCCTCAGTCGGGAGGGCCATGCGTGTTCGGGGCATATCATATGACGCTTTCTATGTTTTACTCTGGATTCCACCAGATACCCATTTCGAGCTGGTTGGACTTTTGACTTTCTTACACAGAAACACCACTAACCCTCCTCCCAAACTAAACATTAGGCATCAACGATCTTTTGCTTATGAGCTCAGCGTGCTAAATATTCGGCAACTGGCTAAAAGCCTGTAGGCTAAATAAATGGAACGTTAACGAGGCCTTATGTCTTCGCATGTTGTTTCTTATTTACATTTTTAGATAACTTTTCTCCACACGAAAACTATTGTTCTGAATTCCGACTATCGTTATGACAATATTTCCCCCTCAAATTTATGTCTTCCTTTGTCTGGAATATGAATCTTGAAACTGTCTTACTTTTACTTGTATCTTGGAATAAAAAAGTGTAATGTTGGCCTGAATTATTACCAGGGGAACCATATATTCTAACACTTTATTTAACAACAATCCTAGTTTTTCAAGTTCAAGTTCGTTTATCAACAATATACTTATAACAACAAAAACGCGAAATTAGACACACTCTCCCCGTTGGGCGCCATTGTCGTAAAAAAAAGGATACATAAAAATAAATCAAACAATAAAAACAAAATCTAATGCTATTTACCACTATCAATCAACCCCTGTTAGGCGACAAGAGACTCCGCAGAGGGCAAAAACACATCAATAAGAGAAAAGTGACATCACCTAATAGCCAATTCGAAAATATAATATGGAACACCACGCTTTTATAACCGACAAAAGACAAAAATAAAGAAACTCCAAAAACGAATTCCAGAGACATAAATAGTTATAAAATTTTTGCACTTTTTTGTGGAAAAACAAAATACTTTTTAGTCATATATTTGGTATTTTAGAAGGCTTAAATACTGTTTTTTGTAGGTGCACACTGGCTGAACCCTAAAATCAAAGGGAGTAAAATCATTTGTTATCGAAGTAGAGTGTATGTATAACTTTTTCAATAGGGAATATAAATTTGGCGTCTAAAAGAGATTTAACAAAAAACAAGGTTTTTTAAATAGAAGTTAAGAGCGATATTGAAACTTTAAACAGATACAAATTATTCCATATACGATAAGGGCCCCTCCCCCGTCTACCAACCGCTCTTCACAGTTAATTTTAGTAGTGCTTAGCTAAAAAAAAAACATCATATGCAATCGCCTTCGGATCTTTAAACTATGTTGAATAAAATGGCTCTCAAAATTTTGATTGGATGTGTTTGGGGAAATGGTTGGCGTGGGAGGGGGTTAGTGACCCTCCAATCACTTTCGATTATTAAAAAGGGACCTAGCCCTTTTAACTCAATTCAGGGGTTAATTTACCTGACTATACCAAATATTTTTTTAAGCTGACATAACTATTTAAAGACACAACTGACCCAACTTTTTTTGGAGCTGGTATTTGACCCCAGTGAGAATAAACACGTTTTCGAATTTTGGAGTTCTATAGCATTTATTTGAAAATTCATGTTTAAATAATGAATAAAGAAAAGTAAAAAATAAAAATAAGTTCAGTTACTTAGTTTAGTCAACCAATTATAGATGTTATTTTTTGCTTATTAACATCTTTTCTTTTGCATTTTAACATCTTTGGGAATTTTAGGAGATGCTAAAATTAGACATGGAAGTTTACTTTAATTTAATAATAAAAATATCAATTATAATAATCAACTTAAATGATCCGAATTAATTGATTTCTACTTTAATGAGACTTAATCTAAATGAATTAAACATAATAAAATTTAATTATAAATCAATTAAATAAATACAAATTGATTATATTAAAAATAAAATTCATCAGGATAATTGCAATTATACTTAAAATTTGAATTATAAGATTTAGCTTACTTGCTATTATGAATTGGAGTATAAAACAAATGGGACTGACCTTCATCTAAGTTGGGTCGAAGAGCAAAAAACCTCAATCCGTAATTTGAAATTAAAATTTAAATTAAAATTAAAGTAGAAGTTCACTTTAATTTAATAATCAAAATATCAAATATAATGATCAACTTAAATGATCCGAATTAATTGATTTCTACTTTAATGAGACTTAAACTAAATGAATTAAACATAATCAAATTTAATTATAAATCAATTAAATAAATACAAATTGATTCTATTAAAATAAAATTCAACCGGATAATTAAAATGATACTTAAAATTTGAATTATAAGATTTAGCTTACTTGCTATTATGAATTGGAGTATGAAACAAATGGGACTGACCTTCATCTAAGTTGGGTCGAAGAGCAAAAAACCTCAATCCGTAATTTGAAATTAAAATTAAAGTAGAAGTTCACTTTAATTTAATAATCACAATATCAATCATAATATTCAACTAAAATAATTCAAACTAATTGATTTCTAGTTTGAATAAACTTAATCTAAATGAATTAAACATAATCAAATTTAATTATAAATCAATTAAATAAATACATATTGATTATATTAAAAATAAAATTCAACCGGATAATTAGAATGATACTTAAAAATTGAATTATAAGATTTAGCTTACTTGTTATTATGAATTGGAATATAAAACAAATAGGACTGACCTTCATCTAAGTTGGGTCGAAGAGCAAAAAACCTAAATCCGCAATTTGAAATTAAAATTAAAATTAAAGTAGAAGTTTACTTTAATTTAATAATCAAAATATCAATTATAATATTCAACTAAAATAATTCAAACTAATTGATTTCTAGTTTGAATAAACTTAATCTAAATGAATTAAACATAATCAAATTTAATTATAAATCAATTAAATAAATACATATTGATTATATTAAAAATAAAATTCAACCGGATAATTAGAATGATACTTAAAATTTGAATTATAAGATTTAGCTTACTTGTTATTATGAATTGGAATATAAAACAAATAGGACTGACCTTCATCTAAGTTGGGTCGAAGAGCAAAAAACCTCAATCCGTAATTTGAAATTAAAATTAAAATTAAAGTAGAAGTTTACTTTAATTTAATAATCAAAATATCAATTATAATATTCAACTAAAATAATTCAAACTAATTGATTTCTAGTTTGAATAAACTTAATCTAAATGAATTAAACATAATCAAATTTAATTATAAATCAATTAAATAAATACATATTGATTATATTAAAAATAAAATTCAACCGGATAATTAGAATGATACTTAAAAATTGAATTATAAGATTTAGCTTACTTGTTATTATGAATTGGAGTATAAAACAAATGGGACTGACCTTCATCTAAGTTGGGTCGAAGAGCAAAAAACCTCAATCCGTAATTTGAAATTAAAATTAAAATTAAAATTAAAGTAGAAGTTCACTTTAATTTAATAATCAAAATATCAATTATAATAAACAACTAAAATAATTCAAACTAACTGATTTCTAGTTTGAATAAACTTAATCTAAATGAATTAAACATAATCAAATTTAATTATAAATCAATTAAATAAATACATATTGATTATAATAAAAATAAAATTCAACCGGATAATTAGAATGATACTTAAAAATTGAATTATAAGATTTAGCTTACTTGTTATTATGAATTCGAATATAAAACAAATAGGACTGACCTTCATCTAAGTTGGGTCGAAGAGCAAAAAACCTAAATCCGCAATTTGAAATTAAAACTTAAATTGAAATTAAAGTAGAAGTTCACTTTAATTTAATAATCAAAATATCATTTATAATAATCAACTAAAATAATTCAAACTAATTGATTTCTAGATTGAATAAACTTAATCTAAATGAATTAAACATACTAAAATTTAATTATAAATCAATTAAATAAATACAAATTGATTCTATTAAAAATAAAATTCAACCGGATAATTACAATGATACTTAAAATTTGAACTATAAGATTTAGCTTACTTGTTATTATGAATTGGAGTATAAAACAAATGGGACTGACCTTCATCTAAGTTGGGTCGAAGAGCAAAAAACCTCAATCCGTAATTTGAAATTAAAATTTAAATTAAAATTAAAGTAGAAGTTCACTTTAATTTAATAATCAAAATATCAATTGTAATAATCAACTAAATTAATCCAAACTAATTGATTTCTAGTTTGAATAAACTTAATCTAAATGAATTAAACATAATCGAATTTAATTATAAATCAATTAAATAAATACAAATTAATTACATTAAAAATAAAATTCAACCGGATAATTACAATTATACTTAAAATTTGAATTATAAGATTTAGCTTACTTGTTATTATGAATTGGAATATAAAACAAATAGGACTGACCTTCATCTAAGTTGGGTCGAAGAGCAAAAAACCTCAATCCGTAATTTGAAATTAAAATTTAAATTAAAATTAAAGTAGAAGTTCACTTTAATTTAATAATCAAAATATCAATTATAATAATCAACTAAATTAATCCAAACTAATTGATTTCTAGTTTGAATAAACTTAATCTAAATGAATTAAACATAATCGAATTTAATTATAAATCAATTAAATAAATACAAATTAATTACATTAAAAATAAAATTCAACCGGATAATTACAATTATACTTAAAATTTGAATTATAAGATTTAGCTTACTTGTTATTATGAATTGGAATATAAAACAAATAGGACTGACCTTCATCTAAGTTGGGTCGAAGAGCAAAAAACCTCAATCCGTAATTTGAAATTAAAATTAAAATTAAAGTAGAAGTTTACTTTAATTTAATAATCAAAATATCAATTATAATATTCAACTAAAATAATTCAAACTAATTGATTTCTAGTTTGAATAAACTTAATCTAAATGAATTAAACATAATCAAATTTAATTATAAATCAATTAAATAAATACATATTGATTATATTAAAAATAAAATTCAACCGGATAATTAGAATGATACTTAAAAATTGAATTATAAGATTTAGCTTACTTGTTATTATGAATTGGAATATAAAACAAATAGGACTGACCTTCATCTAAGTTGGGTCGAAGAGCAAAAAACCTCAATCCGTAATTTGAAATTAAAATTAAAATTAAAGTAGAAGTTTACTTTAATTTAATAATCAAAATATCAATTATAATATTCAACTAAAATAATTCAAACTAATTGATTTCTAGTTTGAATAAACTTAATCTAAATGAATTAAACATAATCAAATTTAATTATAAATCAATTAAATAAATACATATTGATTATATTAAAAATAAAATTCAACCGGATAATTAGAATGATACTTAAAAATTGAATTATAAGATTTAGCTTACTTGTTATTATGAATTGGAATATAAAACAAATAGGACTGACCTTCATCTAAGTTGGGTCGAAGAGCAAAAAACCTAAATCCGCAATTTGAAATTAAAACTTAAATTGAAATTAAAGTAGAAGTTCACTTTAATTTAATAATCAAAATATCATTTATAATAATCCACTAAAATAATTCAAACTAATTGATTTCTAGATTGAATAAACTTAATCTAAATGAATTAAACATACTAAAATTTAATTATAAATCAATTAAATAAATACAAATTGATTCTATTAAAAATAAAATTCAACCGGATAATTACAATGATACTTAAAATTTGAACTATAAGATTTAGCTTACTTGTTATTATGAATTGGAGTATAAAACAAATGGGACTGACCTTCATCTAAGTTGGGTCGAAGAGCAAAAAACCTCAATCCGTAATTTGAAATTAAAATTTAAATTAAAATTAAAGTAGAAGTTCACTTTAATTTAATAATCAAAATATCAATTATAATAATCAACTAAAATAATTCAAACTAATTGATTTCTAGTTTGAATAAACTTAATCTAAATGAATTAAACATAATCGAATTTAATTATAAATCAATTAAATAAATACAAATTAATTACATTAAAAATAAAATTCAACCGGATAATTACAATGATATTTAAAATTTGAATTATAAGATTTAGCTTACTTGTTATTATGAATTGGAGTAGAAAACAAATGGGACTGTCCTTCTACGTTGGGTCGAAGAGCAAGATACCTCAATCCATGCTGATCTCGTTGAGTTGCAATTGGAGTAAACACATTCGGCTGGGGACTAAATGGATGGGGCGAAGGGTTTATTTTTGGAGATGGAATATGAGCTATTGGAGAACAGGCTGGAGTTCCTGAGTGAGAATTATTGCCCAATGATACTGAAAAAATAATTTAAAAACAAATAACAAAAAAGTTAAAATAATCTAAAAAATATAATATCTTTTTAATAAATAATTTAAATTAAATAATTTAAAAATAACTAACTTAAAGAACAAATTAGAAAATAATAATCTTCTGAATGATAATTATTGCCCAATGATACTGGAAAAAAAACCTTTAAAACAATGAATTAGCAATAGCTGACTTTTAATTAATCAACGCTTTTTTGCGATGATATCTGAGATCATAAAAGCACTGAACACACGTAGACCAAAAGAGAGAAAATAGAAAGACAAACTCAAAAACCCTAAAAGGGTAGCTTAACCATGGGCAAAAAATCGCTTTTCGCTAACAAAGAAAATATAAACGAGCGTTGTCTTTTCTCCTAAATTATACCTTTTTCTGTGCTGAAAGTTAACAAACCGAAGCCCTTTTTAGATTATTTTTGTTGTTTAAATAAAAAAAAACATCCATTGTAATTAATTTCTATACACTTTCGTTGCTAATATAGTTGTTATACAGGTTTTTTAAACAAAAAGAAATAAAAAAAATTTTTATGCGTTTTTTGTGTAGCCCCTCGGATAAAAATCCTATTGTAAGCGCCCTCTCCCCCCCCGAAAAAAAAACTTGGATACAGCCCTGGTTGTTAGTTTAGTTTTTCACGACGTTCAACAGATTTTGACCAAAGGCGATTTAAACTGATAAAACGTGAACTCTTCAAAAAGTATCTAGTTGCATATAGAAGTAAGGACCACGCATAATATACTTCGGGTTATTTGCATACACCCCGGCAAACATTTCTAGTTCAGGGTATTATCAAAATTTTACTTAAGATGCTAGTCAACACTCAACATTTCACACGGGGTTCAAACTTAGTATTTTCTTAACCTTAAGTTTCTTCACGGAGGTCAAACTTAGTATTTTCTTAATCTTAAGTTTTTTCACAGGGTTCAAACTTAGTATTTTCTTTAAGTTTTTTCACGGGGTTCAAACTTGGTATTTTCTTAATCTCAAGTTTTTTCAAGGGGTTCAAACTTAGTATTTTCTTAATCTTAAGTTTTTTCACGGGGTTCAAACTTAGTATTTTCTTAATCTCAAGTTTGTTCAAGGGGTTCAAACTTAGTATTTTCTTAATCTTAAGTTTTTTCACAGGGTTCAAACTTAGTATTTTCTTTAAGTTTTTTCACGGGGTTCAAACTTGGTATTTTCTTAATCTCAAGTTTTTTCACGGGGTTCAAACTTAGTATTTTCTTAATCTCAAGTTTTTTCACAGGGTTCAAACTTAATCTTGCTAGGACTTAAATCTGAAAATTAAGTCTGACTCAGCCAAAAACAATTAAGTCATCTACTTGCAATATCATTAACGTTTTTCCTCGTTAACAAACACTTTATGAAACCCTGTTATTTTCTCAAAATAATCTTTCCTACTATTTCGAAAAAAAAATAAAGATTACGATACTAATTTTATTAAGCTTTAAATTCTATACACTAGTTCATGATTTTAAGCGACTTCCACGTGTCTTTTCTTCACACAAAATTATCAATTTTTCCCCTGTTGCCCCAACCAACCACGAAAATCTAACTTATCTCAACTTTCCTAATATGATTTCACCGACATTTGGAGTGTGGCAAGAATTAATTTTAGTCTGATAACATAAACACACATTAAACACGTTCAATCAAAATATAGAAACATTTACTTTTGGATAACGTTCTCATTAAGGTTACTATTAACTTTATTCATTACTTTAAAGATAATCGGCTGAGATAAGTCGATGAAACTTTCAAAAATTTAGAATAGTTGACATTTAAAATCAATTTCATTTAATGACGTTTAATTCCTCAGAGTTTATTAGCCTCTACTACTTTCTTTAAAATATCGAAAAAACGATTTTCCGGAGAGTGATTATTTGACCTAATCAGTAAAATTACAGTATCTCTAGCCTAAATGAGTCCAAAAACGAAGAACTTGACCTAATATTTATCATATGACCTAATACATATCAATTTGAAGTTTGACCGGAAAGTGATCGTATGTCCTATTCAATAAGTTTTATAGCACTTCTAGCCTATATGGGGTGCTATGAATGAAGAACGGAACATTCATTATTATTATGACTTACCATATTGAAAATTCTGGTAATATAAATTCTAGAAAGTTTTGATAATAAAACGTAACAGAAAGTCTGTTATTTTATGAGGTATTGCTGGATTGTCGCGACTAGTTGTTAGCTACAAATGTCATTATTGAAAATAATTATCGTTAGCAATGAATATTATACATATCCGTAGAAAAGACGAGGAACAGTTCCTAACAAGTCGCTAAGCATTTGACTTGCCACAGGGTGGCAAAGGTGGTTCGCCAGTCTCATTTGCATCGCTATTTAGGCTGTCTGTCTCAAATTTGAATCGTTTATCTCAAATTTGAGGCCACCTGTCTTTATTTTAGCCAACAGTAGCATGGAATTCAGATCTTATTCGAGATCGTGATGTTGACTAAAAGCATGAAATATCGTTTCCCTTTTACTAGCTTCACATCAGAAAACGCCTCTGATTAGTTGAAAGCGATTTCACACCATTAGATTCATCCAATCAATGTCAATTCCACGCAACCGTTTGGTTCAAATTTGAGACAGATGGTACCGTTTAATACCCACCATAGATACGCATACGCTTGATAGTGAGCAAACACGCTGGTCAAAAATAGCAACATTAGGGATTACGCATTTAAGATGACCTTGAAACATGTGGACCATGTTCACCACCCTACGCTATCAAGTTGAACAATGGAACCCTAAAATGCAGATAAAGATTATCCTAAAAACAACCTTCAATTATTCAAAACAGGAAAATGATTAGATTCAAAACTAAAACACGAAGATAAATTCGAAAAATGAAGCTAACACTAAAAAAAGGAAAATGGACCAGCAATATGATAAGTTCCTCAAGCAATCAAGAGGAAATAGAACAAATTCTTGCCTAAACTACACTAGAACAAATAGAACACTAGAACAAATAGAACACTAAACTAAAAACGAACTAATAGTAACCTAACACTAACTACCACTATCCTGCTTGATGGATAAAAAGTGTTGTGGCCATAATCTTAGTAAAATTGCGATGAATATTGTGTCCTAAACACTAACAGTAACTTACTAACTTACACTAACTTAGTGTCCTAACACTAACACTAACTACCGCTCTCTTGCTTGATGGACAAATAGTGTTGTGGCCATAATCATAGTAAAATTGAGATGAATGTTGTGTCCTAAAACTAACACTAAATACCACTATCTTGCTTGATGGATAAATACTGTTGTGGCCATAATCTTGGTAAAATTGCGATGAATATTGTGTCCTAACACCAACAGTAACTTACTAACTTACACTAACTTAGTGTCCTAACACTAACACTAACTACCGCTCTCTTGCTTGATGGATAAATAGTGTTGTGGCCATAATCATAGTAAAATTGAGATGAATGTTGTGTCCTAACACTAACACTAAATACCACTATCTTGCTTCATGGATAAATACTGTTGTGGCCATAATCTTGGTAAAATTGAGATGATTGTTGTGTCCTAACACTAACACTAACTTACTAACTTACACTAACTTACTGTCCTAACACTAAAACTAGCACTAACTACCACTATCTGGCTTGATGGATAAATAGTGTTGTGGCCATACTCTTAGTAAAATTGAGATGAGTGTTGTGTTATTATGCGATGCCACCATAGTTCTCCTTGGAAGTCATGTTTTGTTAATTTTTTTTGTGAAACTGAGCTATCTCTTTTAAGTGGAGTGTTATTATGAGCATCATTATGAGCTATTTTTACGAACATTTATTATGAGATGTTTTCGTCCTTCACTTTTCAGGAGTGTTATTTTGTTGTTATGTTAGTTTTATTGTCACGTAATGTTGTTAGGAAGTGTCGTTAGGTTAGTTTTTAGTTTCAATTTTTATTTTCTTTTGACAGCATCTTACTCTCCAAAGACAACTAGGCCATAAAATCAAATTTACGCCTTTTAAATTGTTTGGTGTAACATATTTTTCACCTTAATTCTTGCTGATTTTTTCCCCACTTTTTTTTTCTTTTTTTTCCGCTGCTGCCATAAACTTCACTGACAGAGAATAAAGTTCACTGATAGATAAAAGCTATAATAAGTTAGAGTTAAATTGTCCCTTTTGGCCAACCGTCTGGGGCTACATGGAAAGCAGGTCGTCCTCGTCTGGGTTAGGAGGATGTCATAAATAAAGGTTTAAAGGAGATGAGAACTTCCTGGGAGGGTGTAAAGAGGGAGGCCTTGAATAGATTAAGTTGGAAGAGGAGCGTGCGTAGCTGTGTTGGCCTCAGGCGACTTGGTGCTGCAGTGAGTTATTATTAGTGGTAGTAGTAGTAGTAAAACCCAACAAATAACAAATATTATTTTCAATAAAGGCGAAGTAGTTAACGATTTTACTATAACCTTAATTAAAACCATAAGAAAGATGATGATTGCGAATTTGAGCCAAATAATTATTCAGATCAGTTTGATTTCGGTAGAAAGTAAATTGCTTTGCATGATGACACAGTTTAGGTTAATAGATTCTGTAGACAAAGCTATAAACCAAGAACATCAAAATAGACACACTTTTACGAAAAATATAACAAAGCAGTGAACAAAAAAAAAACAACAAAACAATGCTTTCATTGAAAAAAATACAGAAATATTTCGGCCCTAAGTTCGGCCCACTCGTAAGTTAAGAATCCCTCATTTTCTAATTTTGGCTCTCCTTTCAACCCCCCCCCCCCCACAGATGCTCGAATCGGGGAAAACAACTTTATCAAGTCAATTTGTGAAGGTCCCTGACCCGCCTACCAATTTTCATCGTCCTAGCACATTCAGAAGCAAAAAACTCGTCAAAGCACAGGACCCCCCCCCCCAACTCCCCCAAAGAGAGCAGATGCAGTCCGGGTACGTCAATCACGTATCTACGACATTTGTTAATTCAACCCACCAGGTTTCATCCCAATCTCTTCACTCTAAGCGTTTTGCAAGATTTCTGCCCCCCCCCCCCCAAATCCCCCCAGTGTCACCAGATCTAGTCGGGATTTCAGCTAAGAGCTGTGTGACATGATTTCCTTCTAAATATCAAATTTCATTAAGATCCAGTAACCCGTTCTTAAGAAAAAAATACCTCAATTTTTATAATTTTTCTGAATTAACACCCTCCCCCCCAACTCCCCCAAAGAGAGCAGATTCGTTCCAATTATGCCGATCACGTATCTAGAACTTTTACTTATTCTTCTCGTCAAGTTTCATCCCGGTCTCTCCACTCTAAGCGTTGTCCAAGATTTCCAGTTTCAAAGATTTCTATTTCCCCCTCCAGCCCCCTCTGTCGCTGAATCCGATTCGAAATAAAAATGGAGCATCTGAGACATAAGATCTTTCTATATATCAAGTTTCAATAAGATACGATCACCCATTCGTAAGATAAAGAAACCTCAATTTTCATTCTTTCCAAGATTTCCCGTTTCCCCCTCCAACTCCCCCCACTGTAACCAGATCTGGTCGTGATTTAAAAAAAGATTTCTGAAGCACAAGATCATTCTAAATGTCAAATTTCGTTAAGATCTGATCACCCCTTCGTAAGTTAAAAATGCCTCAATTTTGTTAATCTTTCAAAATTAAATCTCCTCCCAACTCCCCAAATGTGAGCGGATCCGTTCCGGTTATGCCAATCACGTATTTAGGATTTGTACTTATTTTTCCCACCAAGTTTCATCCTGGTCCCTCCACTCTAAGCCTTTTCCAAGATTTTCCAACTCCCCCTAGTGACACTGGATCCGGTTAGAATTTAAAAAAAGAAATCTGAGTTACGAGGTCCTTCTAAATATGAAATTTCATTAAGATCCGATCACTCCTTCGTATTTAAAATACCTCATTTTTTCTAAAAATTTTTTAAATTAGACCCTCACCCAACTCCCCAAAGAGAGCGGATCCGTTCCGGTTATGTGAGTAACGTATCTAGGACTTATGCTGAGTTTTTCCACCAAGTCTCATTCCGATCCCTCAACTTTAAGCGTTTTCCAAGATTTTAGGTTTCCCCCTCCAACTCCCCCCACCCTATGTCAAAGGATCCAGTCGGGATTTAAAATAAGAACTCTGAGACACGATATACTTCTAAATATCAAATTTCATTAAGATCCGATCACCCGTTCGTAAGTTAAAAATACCTCATTTTTTCGAATTTTTTCGAATTCACCAAATTAACCGAACTAGCCATAAAAAAAATAAGAACAACTCACATTATAAACTAACATCTAGCACTAATTTTACTACATATGGATAAAACCAAAGCGAATGTCTATAGTGGAACTATGGGTCAATGTCCGCTGAACACTCACTGGATACAGTGAATTTTTTTTTTCTTTTTCCTCTTCTGACTCCTCGGCATGCCTTCTTTTGGTAATTTCTCTTTGAGCCGCAAGCCTGTTTTTTTTTACTTTTTTTCGTGTGTTTAGTTGTCAGAATAAGTTAAAGAAGTCAGCTGTTTAAGTCATGATTTAACCTGTGCTTTTCGATTCTGGGCAATGACACAGTATGTAGTCCTTGAAAATAATTGTTTTATTAATGCTCGAAGGATATAAGGTTAGCTTCTTTTCCTCGGAATTTGTTTTTAGGATTCTACTGGCGGCTCAGAAATTCTATTCTAGATGTTGAAGAAATTAGATTTACATCAGCTGCTCCGGCGCTATACAAGGTTCAGTCTCCGATGACATACATAATTCAGTTCAATAAAGTGCATCTCTTGAGTCTTCGCTTGAAGGAATCAACAGTTGCCGTTAATGGAATAGCCTTTTCAGATGTTGATGTTGATTACTAATCGAATATTCCCTGTGTCCCCGTCGTCATTTATATATCCCCCCAATGCCCCCCGGCGTCCCCGTTGTAGTTGTGTCCCTGTGTCCCGGTCTGTAATTTCTCTTTGAGTGTCCTGATCGTCATTTATATTCCCTGTGTCCCGTAGGCGTTTTGTCAGCGGAAATAACAATTTTATGCGTATCAGTAGGCATCAAATCAATTGCTGTTTTGAACAGGCGCACTAAATCATTGTTTTCGTGGAAAAGATGTTGCAATTGGGAAACGATAGTCCTTTCAACGTCGGGAGAAATGTCGCAACGTGCATTCAATTCAGAATTTCTATCACTGATATAGTACAGTTGTAAAAATATATGATTCTCACCTGAGAATGGTAGAAGGGACCCTGCTCTATGATAAATTTGTCCTTTTACTTTGAAAGTAGGCATAAATCGATCTGGATTTTCGATTTGGGCACCAAACGACGTCATTTGGAAACATGAGTTATATTTTCTGATCTGTGATAAAAAAAACGCTTAGATTCTGACGTAGTTCCAGTAAGCAAAGTCTTCAATGGCTCTGGTGGTGCAGCCAGTTGAGGAAGTTTAACTTTTCCTGAGGCGCAACACATTCCTATTGTTTCACCATTGAATTTCAAGGCCTTGCAATAGGGACAAATTTTAGACATTGTCCCGATTCGAACACATCTACTCAAGCTATAATCATCGACTGGGCTGTACCTGAATGCCAGGCGATAACTTTCAGGTTGCTCTGATTCCTCGGCACGCTTTCTTTTCTTACTTTCTCTATCATCAGCAAGCCTGATTTCTTGCTGTTCTTGTGATTCCTCGGCACGCCTTCTTTTTTCACTTTCTCTTTTAGCAGCAAGTCTGGTTTCATGTTGCTCTGGTAGTTAATCGGCATGCCTTCTGTTTTCACTTTCTCTTTTAGCAGCAAGTCTAGTTTTGCGTTGCTCTGGTAGTTCCTCGGCACGCTTTCTGTTCTTTCTTTCTCTATCAGCCTCAAGCCTGTTTCCTTGCTGTTCTTGAGATTCCTCGGTACGCTTTCTTTTCTTATTTTCTCTATCAGCCGCAAGCCTATTTTCACACCGTTGTTGTGGTTCCTCGTCGCTTAGATTCTGACATAGTTCCAGTGAGCAAAGTCTTCAATGGCTCTGGTGGTGCAGCCAGTTGAGGAAGTTTAACTTTTCCTGAGGCGCAACGCATTCCAATTGTTTCCCCATTAAATTTCAAGGCCTTGCAATAGCGATAAATTTTAGACATAGTCCAGATTTGAACACATCTACTCAAGCTACAATCATCTACGGGGCTGTACCTGAATGCCAGGCGATAATTTTCACGTTGCTCATGTGATTCCTGGGCACGCTTTCTTTTGGCATTATTTCTTTGAGCCTCAAGTCTGATTTCACGTTGTTCTTGTGATTCCTCGGCACGCTTTCTTTTGGCATTATCTCTTTGAGCCGCAAGCCTGTTTTCACGTTGTTCTTGTGATTCCTCGGCATGCTTTCTTTTGGTAATTTCTCTTTGAGCCGCAAGCCTGTTTTTTTTTTACTTTTTTGTGTGTGTTTAGATGTCAGTTTTTTGTCTTATTTAATTTTTTCACTTTTTTCCCGAAGGGAAAGGCTCCCGAACATGGGACAGATATATTCCAAATTTTTTTTCTATTAAATTATTGTTTTGTTTTTATTTTTGGTTCCCTGCTTTGTTGAACTTAAAACCCGTTTTTTCTTGCTTGATTTTTCGTAAATAAAAAAGCAGTGTGGTCTCAGAAAATAAACACATTTTGGTCCCTGGACTCATCTTTGGTCTACTCATACCTGAAAACAGAGATTTTCTCTCTTTTTTTTTGGGGGGGGGGGCTATTTCAAAACTATGAATTTTTTAGGCCAATATTAAATTTTCGCAAGTGTTGTTGCGTTCAACCGTGAAAATAGACAAGCAAAACTATTTTTTTAATGTGACACCGATTGTGACACCAATATTGGAACGAAAATGTTCCAATATTAACAATTTATTGATTCCCAAAGACAACTATACCTTGAAAGGGAATCAACACCCTCTTCGACTGTTTGGTGCTGAAGAAGAAGAATAATAAGTTTAAGAAGTCAGCTGTTTAAGTCATGATTTAATCTGTGCTTTTCGATTCTGGGCACTGACACAGTATGTAGTCCCTTGAAAATAATTGTCTTATTAATGCTCGAAGGATATAAGGTTAGCTTCTTTTCCTCGGAATTTGTTTTTAGGATTCTACTGGCGGCTCAGAAATTCTATTGTAGATGTTGAAGAAATTAGATTTACATCAGCTGCTCCGGCGCTATACAAGGTTCAGTTTCCGATGACATACATAATTCAGTTCAATAAAGTGCATCTCTTGAATCTTCGCTTGAAGGAATCAACAGTTGCCGTTAATGGAATAACCTTTTCAGATAGATGATTAGGATAGATGATAGATAAATGGAATTTGTTTTTAGGATACTATTGGAGGCTCGAAAATTCTATTCTAGCTGTTCGAGAAATTCGATTTACATCAGCTGCTCTGGCGCTATACAAGGTTCAGTTTCCGATGACACACATAATTCATTTCAATAAAGTGCATCTCTTGAATCTTCGCTTGAAGGAATCAACAGTTGCCGTTAATGGAGTAACCTTTTCAGATAGATGATTGGGATGGATGATAGACGAGCTCATTAAATGCTAATATGATTTAGTCTAAATGCTTTTAACTTTTTGGCCAGAGTCGACCCAGCTCTAAATGGGTACCTGGAGAAATCTGGGGAAGGTAAACAGGAAGGGTGTGCGAAAGCACAGGATAGTTGGCCCCCAGCCCCCCATTGCACTTCCTGGCTAAAGGGCCAAGAAACGGAGATCAGCACCGCCGGTAGGGACTGTAAAGTCTAATGCCGTATTCTTTACCTTTTACCTTGTAACTTTTGATTCTTTTTCCAAAAATATAGAAAAAATGCTTTTTTTCTGAGCCGATTCCAAATGTCTATAAAATTGTTTAAGAAGTACTATTTGAAATTCTGAAGTTATCCTCTTGTACCTCCTGAATAAAAGATGTTTGTCTCCTAATGGCCGTTTTTCTTCCATTCTTTCATGGTTTCTTTCTCGGTTTTTATTTCATTTTTCGCTGAATTTTCATTCACGTCTTTTCTTTTAATTTGGTACCCACAACTAAAAGCTGAATAACTAAATAAATATTCAGTTCTTCATTCATAGCACCTCATATAGGCTAGAGGTGTTATAAAACTTATTGAATAGGACATACAATCACTTTCCGGCCAAACTTCAAATTAATATATATATTAGGTCATATAATAAATATTAAGTCAAGTTCTTCAATTACAGTACTCATTTAGGCTAGAGATACGGTAATTTTATTGATTAGGTCAAGCAATCTTTTCAGTAAAATTGAAGTCCTGACACAACTTTGTTCGATTCATACCTAAAAATCGCTATTTTCTAAATTTTTCTTTGTGAGTCTTTCAAAATTTTGAAGTTTTGAGGGCAGTACTAATTTTTCGTCAGCGTCCTCACGGTCAACCGTAAAAATAAGTAGACAAAACTGAGTAGCTAAATTTGATAACGCTTTTCTGCCGTAAATCATGAAATAAATCATTATTGTTATGCACCCACTGTCTAATCAGAAATAAAAGTCAACAAAAGCTGTGCCTAAAAAGAGAGTGAGAAGGTAAATGAGAATCTCAATCAGAGAATCTACCCAAGTTGATATTACATTACTTACAATACTATATTACAACTTTATTATTTCTAGTGTCCTAATAATAAATGATAATTCGGGCGCAAATTGTGTTTCCCAAGAGGGAATTCGATATATCAGTCCTCAGCGTTGTGGAACAAATTACTGAGATAATTAGGACATGGTTTACATTAATCTTAAAATAATCAAATCTAATAATAACAAATGATGATTGAAAATGGTATTTTCCAGTAGGGATTCTATCCACCATTGTTCAGTGTTGCAAACCATATTACTGAGATTATTAGGAGACGGTTTGAATTAATCTTTAACATAGAAAAATCTAATTTAATATAATATTTATTTCATAATTCAGCACAAAAGCTTTCTTATATGCAGAAGTGGCGACGTCTCGAATACGCCGTAGTAGAAAAAACATTGCCAGATCCGTAAAAGGGAGGCTCATCTAATGCCTCCTAAAATTCTCCTTTGAAGGGAGTCTTGAGGAGGTCTCGAGGAGGCTCCGCCGCATAACGTAGGCGGCTCCTATATATGAATGGCACAGCTGCCAAATTTATCTATTTTCCAATATGAAAAAAAGAATAGGCATAATACCCATAAAAAGAATAGTACCCATAATACCCATAATAATACCATAAAGAATAGGCATAAAAAGAAAAAAAGAATACCCAAAAAAGAATAGGCATTGCTAACCAGCTTTGCGAACCAAATCACTGAAAGAAAGGCTTAAAGAAAACGGACGAACAGAAGCTGCAATCATTAAGAGGAATTTCGAAGTCCAAAAAAAGAAGAAGTCCCAATTGTGTAATTGTTTAAAAGATTGTGTTAAAATCCAAAGTTTTATCTGAGAAAGACAGACCTGACGCATTCAAAAACACAATTTACTCACTAAATACCTCATATACTCTTTTGTGGGAGAGTCATTCGTCAGATAGAGGTTTGGGGACTTACTACAACACAAGAGAAAAAGTGTCAAATGTGTCACAATAACAAAAACATTGTCAACGTCCAAAGATTTTTCATGGAGAGACAAACCTGATATTCCCAAAAATAGGCTAAATATCTCAAATCTTCTTTGGGGTGGCAATAGTTCTTTAGACAGGTATTAGTCATGTGTATATATATACAGATATATATATAATAAGACATATATATATAAAACATATATTTGCTAATCCTTCAATAATAGAGACACAGGGAATTTAAATATTGACCCAACTTATGATTTTCTTTTGAAAATTGAACCAATAATCAATAAGGGAATTAAAATTTTACACAATCACCAGGGGACAAGATTACCTACTAAACCAAAAAGAGTTGCTTCAATATTAGCTTACAAGAAGATTATTTCGCAACAGAATAGTTAACTAAGTTTCAATTTTCATAATTGTTCCTCAGTTGCTTTGATGTTCTCATTGAAGTAACTCTAATAGCTTCTTTTCCCTACGTGGATCAGTAGCGACAATTGTATTCATTATTATTGGTGGTGGTTTTATTTGTTTTTAGTTTTCTTTTTATCTTGTGCTGAGGACGCCTAGTTTGGATACAGGCGAAATACCCGCGTTGTTTTAGTCTTTCCTCTCCACTGGCCGTAGTCTCGTTTGAGGTTGTTTTTTTTTTTTTTTTTTTTTGTAGAGTTTTATCTTTCTTTGTTGTTTATAACACACGCGTGTCCTTACATACGAGCGGCTTAGTTGTCGACTTAAATTCCTTTAAAAAATTCAAAAGTAACACTGATCAGTGTTGCTAAGCAAATTGATGAGGAAATGGCTCTAAGAAATAAAAGCTGAATAAAATAAGATGAATAAAAATAAGAATAATAAGATGAATATAATAAGTGATATACTGAAATAAGTGATGAATATACTGAATAATAAGATGAATAAAAGCTACATTCTTTGCGAGGAATTGCGAAGCACAAAGCAAAGTGAAGTCTCAAATATGTCTTTATGTTAAAGACATTGTTAAAGTCCAAAGAGTTTCCATGGGGAGACGGATATGATGACCCTCAACATAGAATTGTCGGACTAAATGTATCAAATCATCTTTTGAAGGAAGAGTCGTTCTTCAGATAGATATATGAAGACTTTCCATAGCATAACTACATGCGCATTCTTGAATATGAGTGAATCAGCCCTCGAATCATACTCCTTAAAAAATTCAAAGGAAATACTGACCAGAGTTGTAAAGCTAATAGCTGAGAGAAAGGCTCTACGAAAACGGATGAATAAAAACTCTGCCTTGGAAGAACTGTGAGGCACAATGAAAAGATAAAGCCTCAAGCTTGTCGTTACATAAAAGAAGGTCATTCCATGGGAGAGAGATGTCTCCACAAGATGCATTCCGTAGGGGACGCACAACAAAATCATCGGACCAAATATTTCAAATCTTTTGACGAAGGAGTTGCTTTTCAGACCTACCTTGGGAGCTTTTAGCAGTTGCCACATGATTGTTCCTGTATGAGCGGCTTAATTGCCGCATTATTTTCCTTCAGCTACAGTGAATTGATATCTGTGCATAGATAATAAATTTAAGGTTATTTAAGGTGTTGAAGATGACCAAAGCTGTCCTGGAAACATTCAAACATTGGCATGAAAGAGACTTCATCAATATATTCAGGACTTAATTCACAAAAGATGTAAAAAGATGTTCCAAGGGTAAAAAATGTTTTAATAACATCACATATTATTTGAATGGTGTTTAAGGTGTTCAAGAATAGATGTTTCAGGTGTAAAAACCATGATAATTAGAAATACATGATTTTATTAAAAATACGCTTTTAAAGAGATAACAAAGTACTATATTCTTATAAATAAATTCTATAGGCAAGTGTGTAGTCTCCTGATGAGCCCTTGTGTTGGGTTGTCGCCTCTGAATTATTTGTCTTTTTTTTACTGTTCTTAATATTTGGTAACTGACAACTTATACTTACTTACGACACGACTGCCTGTCCATTGCATTGGTGATTTCTTTATTCATTATAAATATGCATTCAGTAAAGTGGGCTGACAAACTCGACATACGGGCACAGATTTGACAGGGGGCAAGGTGACTTGAAATTTTGTCTGCGGTAGCGGAAACGTTTTACTTCTTACTTCGACTTAGATCAACCTACGCCTGGGTAGCGACGGTTGACCTCCAACTTAACCGATCTTGTGCTAAAGACCGAAGTTCATTCAGCGTGGTTCAGAGATTTTTCGCCTCTTTCTCCAGGGATCGACCAAGTGTGCTGCAGTGTCTTCCACTCCTTTGAATGCCGAGTGGTGTCCAGCACCATACATCGTGTGGGAGACGTCTTTCGCTCATGCGGGTCATCTACCCCCAGTACTTCCATATTCTCATTCTGATCTCGTCGGTCACCAGCGGTTGTTGGGTGTCTATCCCTATCTAGGCATTCGTTACTCTGTCGGTCCAATGTATCGCAAGGATTCTACGTAGACATTTTAATTTGATCAACCAAAAGAGTATACACAATGGCTTTATCATTTTGCGACTTAGTAAATTTTATCTAACATTATAAATATATATAACATTAAACATGTAACATAAGATAGCAAAATATAGCATAACATATAAACATATATAATATTAATATTATCCATTACAAATTTTATCTAACTTTACTTTTTTAAACAGGGACGCTTATAAGACGAGTAAAGAATGTTTACCTATTATATTAGCAACCTCGGTTTCGTCAGGCCGTCGATCGCAGAAAGGTATGCCAATCCGAGGAGGCGGAGGATGCTCAATTGAATCCCTAGATGTTTCCTCCCATTCATATTCGCCACTTCGGGCTCTGAAATAATCATACAAGAGTATTTAAAATAATTAGTGGAAAAATTCAATGACAAACACTTACAAGATAATTGGAAAAAAATAACTTAAATTAAAAATTAAATAAATAACGTTTGCAATAAAAAACATCTAATATAAAATTCTGCTATGTCTGTGAACTTCATATGACATCATGTGTCGCGTATCTGAAGCTTTCCTGCCAAATCAGTTGTTTGTCTAATTATGCAACAGCCTTGATTAAGAGGGTGAGGAATTTTTAGAAATATCGGAGTTTAACAAAGATATACTAAATATATAAAAGATATAATCATTGGCGTTGTTTCTGGGGGAGGTGGGCAGTTGCCCCCCCCCAATAATTTGGAGAAAAACTATTATATAGCCCATACTCCTTGACTGTCCGGACGGAGACTCACCTTGACCCCCTCCCCCCACTACCGATTTTTGTTTCAATACGTTGCACTTGAGAATTATTTCAGTATTGAAATAAAATATAATATTTAAGCATATCAGTAATGTTAAAAAATTATTTGAATGATGCATATATATATATATATATATATATATATATATATATATATATATATATATATATATATATATATATATATATATATATATATATATATATATATATATATATATATATATATATATATATATATATATATATATATATATATATATATATATATATATATATGCATATATATGCATATATATATATATATATATATATATATATATATATATATATATATATATATATATATATATATATATATATATATATATATATACATATATATATACATATATATATATATACATATATATAAATATATACATGTACATAATAATTTCTTTTAGCTCTATTTTCTGGCTCTATTTAGTTCTATTTTCTTAGTTCTATTTCTATTTAGTTCTATTTTCTTAGTTCTATTTTCTTTTAGTTCTATTTTCTAGTTCTAAGTTCATTTGTTGTAAAATGAACGCAAATAAGCAATTCTGGTTATGCTTCTCGTTTGAAATTGCTTACTTTAAATTAAAAATGGTTATTTCTAGAACTAAAAAAAAAAATCTAGATTTTATCAAGTTACATTAGATAAAAAAAACAGTAAAATGTTTGTAAGACCCGGTTATTAGACGTTTTTTATGGAGCTTGAGTATGTTTGTAATATTTCACCTTTTTTGTCTATATGTAACTAATATATATAGAATAATCTATATAATCTGTATATAATAATAATTATTAATATAAGAAAAATTATTCAAGTAAAATTCAGAGTATGGGAAACTAAAAAAAATAGTAACCGAGAAAAAACAACAATGACCATCTGACCACCCTCCACGCCCCTCCCTTTTTACCTTAGATTTGTTAATTTTTCAAATTCAAGCTTTCTTTTTATATATTTTACTATTTTTCTCAAATTTTTAATGGTTCATTCCTTTTAAATTCAGCAAGTTTTAATCGTTTTGACATTATTGACAACTTTTTTGACATTTCCTATCTGACCAGCCTTATTGTCATTTTTTCTGTAATTATTGGTTCTAAAGTAGGAATTCGGCTCATTTGTGCTTCTAATGGCTATTTTTCAGATGTAAAAATTATCTTACGTCAGCAACAATTAAATATAAAATATTATGAGGCTGAAGTAGTTGGATAGGAGGAGCGCTGGAAAGATAAATCAGTGAAATCAGTGATGACTGATTTATTTAAAGGCTGATTTATTTTTTCAAATAGAAACCAAATGTATGTATTTATGCATAGTTGGGCAAAATACACAAATTGAAAATGAAAAAAAAATCATTGCAGCATGATTTTCAAACGAATACACAATAATAATCGGTTCTGTTGTCTTTAAGAGACAAGTTCAGAAATGCGCAGTTATATCTTGGCAAGTGTCATTATTTCGTCCTTTTCACCACAAAGTATGTTCCTTTTCTTTGTTTTTATGTCAAACATCATCGAAAAAGATTGCTAGCAAAGATTTGTTGTAACAAATGGTATCAAACCCTCCAGAGCTTTGTTAGTAATAACAGGGTACATAATGATTTGTCGGAACTAAAATCTAGAGAGCGTTGTTGTTCTAAAGATTTTCTGTTGGCCCTGGTCTGACTATAGTCATCATTGACATCCGCTGTCTTATTAAAATGAATCATAGAATAAATCATAAAAATAAATCAGTGATGCCACTTTGTAGCTTATAAAGAAAACAGCGGATATAAGGGTGCTCATTCATATAGTCATCTCTGTGATAACCTCTATTACGATAGTTTGAAAGAACCGTACCAAACAGTATGAAGGTACCGATAAAGAAGTATATAACCGGTTCTGAAAAGAGGAACATCTTAACGTTCCTGTTCGAAGAGATGATTTTCCCCTTAAGACTTCGACCCATGCGGAAAAGCTCTAACGTTAAACTTTCCAATAGAGGAAGTACATTGTGGTGAAAAAAATTTCTTTGCTTTTGTTCTTGGAACAAACTGAACAGCAACTGAATCGACACCCTATGCGCCAGGAATGGCTCGAGAGGATCCTTTATCTTTTATCCCTCTAGATTTTGCAAAAAGCCTTTTTAGTATCTTTGCTTAAAAAAGAATATACCCCCTCCCCTTAATTCTCATAAATTGGGCCCGTGTAGATTAGCAATTAATAAATGAGGAAACATTTAGTCATCTTTATTCCTTGAAATTCGTCACTCGAAAACAGTTCGTATTTTGCCTCTTTGTGGCTTCAAGTTTGCCAAGATTTCCATCAAAGTTTTTAGTAACCGATTTTCGAAGTTTTCCGTCAAAATCGCCCTATCCCACACCTCACGAGCTGAGTTTTCCTCTTCTTTGTTAAGTCACTTATTGTCGCTCGGCAGAAATTTGAATTTCATTTATTGTGTTACATCTGAGGAAGGGCTTCATTGTATTTTGTATATTGTATTCATTGTATTTACTTCTTCGTAGGGTTTCATAGTATTTTAGATAGCCAGTGTACAATCGCGGTGTCTAGTAAGTTGTAAAATTATTTTAATTATGTTTTATTTTAATATATATTTTATAAATTATTAATTATTATTTATATTATTTTTATTTATATTAATTTATTATATATATTTTATTTATTTAATTATTTGATAATGTAAAATTATGTAAAAAATAATTATGTAAAAAATAAAAGTAGTGTCTAGTAAGTGGTGAGAAAATTCTTTGCTTTTGTTCTTGGAATTACTTCTGACAAAATTGATTGAACAATCTGAATATTCCACTCTTTACGCCAAAGTTTGACTGTTTTGTCACAAAGTATAGTCTGAGAATTTCTCTGTATAATTTTAAATATTTATCCTAATTTATTTTAATTTTTTATTTTAATTTAATTCAATTAAAAGTTGATTTTATACTTTTTTTTAATTATCTTTCTCTGATTGATAAAAGCGATAAAAAACAACAATTTAGCAATGATTCATTATAAATGACGCAAGTTTAACCAGACAGACAACTAACAAAACTATTTCAGACTCATGGATATTGCGAATTATTTACAAATGTTATCTTTTTTTCTGGTTTATTGTGCAAAATAATATTCACAGAACCTTAACCAAGACTTATCTTCGCAGGAAAGATCGTAAGGACCATGTTTCCCCAGGGACTTTTCCGCCACTCTCCCCTCGGACTTTTCTAGGGTCAGAAGAACCATTCCTTAGGCTAAAATTTTTAACCTAGGGTTAAAAAGAATTTCCCCTCTAGGGCGAAAAGGTCGTTTCTCCTCTAGACATTTTTGTCGAAACAGGTTAACATGTACCAAATTCATGATATTTCAAACACTTCATAATATATTTTAATTATGTGAAATTCATCAAATTTCAGCAGAGAAAATCACCCGTTATCAATAAACTTCTGACAAAAAGAAAATTCTTTTTCATTATTCCAAAATAGGGTTGGGTTCTAGGGTTGTAGGGTCCTAGGGTAGGGTTCTACCTCTAGTGTTCTTTACCCTATTCCTCATAACAAAGATATCTGATCAATTCGAGTATATTATTTTCGTTTCTCCTGTTTTTTTTTTTTTTATTATACTTACCTCCATGATTTAGAAGTTGAAACCTCATATCTGTTTACAGACTCCCCAGCATCGGTATAAAACTTACAAAGATTGCTGGTACACTACCCCACGGCACCTAAAAGAGTTTGCCCAATCACAGAACCCTTTTTCGTTTCTTTTCCTTCTTTGACGTGTTTGTTTCATTTCTTTTTCTTATTCCGCTTTCGTTTAATCTTTACACTTGTTTTTTTTATGTAGCGGGTAGGGCAGATCAACTATATGTAAAAGGTAAAGAATATGGGACTGGCCCCTATACTCCCTACCAGCGGTGTCTCAAAGGAAGAATTAACAGGGGAATGTCTGTTCAACCACACTTTTTACCTTTATTAACACTTTTATTTTGTTGTGATTCGTCAGTATGATCCTCAATTTTGTCATTTTTTGAAGGTCTTGTCCCCCCCCCCCACCAACATTTTATTCCATCTTCGACATTATTTAAAGAAGATTTAATCATTCTTGAAATTCAATGAAACCCCACAGAACAAGACCCAAACACAAACTAAATTTAAATGATCAAACTTTGACCTAAATTGATTCAGACAACTCAAACTTTGACTTGGATTGCTGCCAAACTTTTTAAAAACAGTTCCATTCTTAAAATAGCTGACAGCATGAAAATATACTATTACCAGCTACAAATTACTTATCTTCGACGGGAGCCAGATGATCATCTGTCCTGCCCGGCACCAATGGATTTTGGAATTACTTCCATCGATCACTTTGGTTTGTCGGCTGCAGCTTCCCCGGCAATATTCAGCCAGTCCCTGTCGCATTTCCGACCGTGCATCTAGAAGCCTTCCCATCGTTCAAGGCCCTCTTTGGAATTTTGCCAAAGATTTTTAATTTTTGTACCAGTTACAAGCATAGAGTTACGGTAAACAAAACACTACCTTTGCTTTAAGCAGAAGATGACTTCTATAGGGGGAGATGGGGGTTGCATAGAAAAAGCATTGTTTGAAGTCCAAATTTTTTGTTTGTATTTTAGTGCAATTTACGGAAAGAATTCCCCTGTCCTCAAGTGTGTGTACAAAAACCCCCCGCTGCTTCGATACTGCAACTTCTCGGACTTCAACTCCTCATGGACTGTGATGCCTCAGCTTCGGCCAAAAGCTAGAAGGTTTGTTGCTGCCACGTCTAAAGGTCGTACCTGGGGTTCTTCGCACTACGTCTTGAGGAGCTCTGAGGAGGACCAAAATCTCCTCCTTCTCCACCAGAGTCTCCTCCTGAGTGATTTTAAATACACTGCTCAGCTGATCCTCCCACAGAGAACAGCTAAGAAAACGGTTCTTGATTATTTATCCCGGAAGTGTGAAGATGTCAGATACGGTCTTCAGGCGCAATAAAAATTGCTCGTCTACACCCATAAAATAATCATAGAAGATATAAAACTTACCGAACAGGAAGTGGAACAGTGTTTGCTCTAGTGGTCTGTTTACTCCTCAGACCCAGGTGTCTTGAGCAGAAGCCCCTCCTTTGGGACTCTTTAGTACACGCCTCTTTTGAACAGAGCCTCCTCCATTGCTTCCCGTTGAACTTTTTTCTTATTCCATTGGGAGTAGCAACAACATCCCCTTTTTTATATTGCTGAGGTGTAGCATTTAGAGACCGGGTCCCTGTACAGGCAAATGGACTGAAAGATAAATCAGGAGTAAAAAAACGTGATTAAAAATTACAAGAACACAAACACAAAAAAGAACACAAGATCCATAGCAAACACAAGATTTAAAGAGGAAAATTGACCAAAAAAAAAGAAGAATGTCGTTGGTATAAGGCCTAAAAGTTGCATCACTCTAAAAAAGTAGCATCTATCATGTTTACATTGGGGTGACACTGGGGGGAGTTGGAGGGGGAAACCGCAATTCTTGGAAAACGTGAAAATTGAGGTATCTTTATCTTACGAACGGGTGATTGAATCTTGATGAAACTTGATATATAGAAGGATCTTATGTCTCAGATACTCCATTTTCAATTCGAATCGGATCCGGAGACATGGGGGGTTGAAGAGGCCTAAAAATTACATCGCTGTCAAAAAATAGCATCTATCATGTTTACACTTCTGAAAGAAATGATGGAAACTGTTTACTAAACTGTTTTTGAAATGATTAAGAGGCAGTATAGACTGAAAGGAACAAAGACTGACAAACATTCCCCTGCTGATCATCCCTTTGAGAACAGCTTAGCGTTTTTGACAGTTACTCAGAGGTTTAAAAATGTTTGATACGACTTTTTGACAGCGACAATGCTTGTCTAGCTGGACTCTCATGTCTAAACAAGTTCATGGCCAGAAAAAATATTAATTTACGGAAGGAATACTGAATATGCACATACTACTTGACAAAAGACTGGTTTTAAGCTAAAACATTATAGATTCAAAATAACACTTTTTTGATGAATTTCCATGAGCCTTTTCTTTGCGGGCAGAAATCAACTCACTACGTTACCGCATGTCAACTTAAGATAATATTACATATATATATAGAAAAATATATATAATATACAGTAAAACATATTAAACACGTTAAGATTATTTATATTATTTAATTATAAATTAAGATCATTATATATAATATTATAATATGGTATATAATATAATCTATATTTTGTTATATATTAAAATTATTTTATATTATATATTTTTTGTTAAGATTATAACGCCATCTCTACTTTTAGAACATTATAAAACACTACTACACTAGAATACTGGCGCCACTAGGACACTATGAAAACTACTAAACTAACAGTATAGTGTCTGAAGATTTTAAAACAAAGCAGAAATGTTAAAGTGAATATACACCTTGTTGTGTGTTGTGTTTTTTGGTTTACGTTATTTGAAGTTATAGTTTGTGCTATGGTCTCTTTTTTTCTTTTCTTTTTTTGTGTTGCTACGGCCCATGGGCTCTTTCGATGGAATCGTATCTATAATTAATCTACACTACGCTATAAAACTGAATTCTTTTACGGTAATAATTAATTTTTTTTAATCATTTTAAGCCAAAGTCTAGTCTGCACAAAGTAGGCCAAAGTTAGCTTGAAAAATATGAGTGATTAAATAAAAGTGATTTTTATTTTTGACATTAGCACCATTTCACTCTTATAAATTTCCCATCTCTTTGGTGAGAATAATATTATAGTTATAGAACAATTAGTAAAAAGAAGATACTCCAGCAATTTTAATGGAAATTAAATTTTTTTTATAATAAGTTTTTTTTCAGCCTAGAGTAAGGAGCAATATTAAAACTTAAAATGAGCAGAAATTATTACGACAGAGAGAGGGGGGAGAGATGAGAGAGAGAGAGAGAGAGAGAGAGAGAGAGAGAGAGAGAGAGAGAGAGAGAGAGAGAGAGAGAGAGAGAGAATTCACATAAAATATGACAAAGCCTACAACTCAAATGATTATATTGGTAGTAAAAACAAATGTCTTTTTATGCCATTCTCATTATGTTGACCTATGGGTTTATCAATTGTCTTCACTATTCAAAAGTTTTGCCAAAATTCAAATTCCTTTGACAATCGTGAAACATTATCAATGATATACAGATTGGGAGAACTTCATTTTCCTTTAGTAATCCGACAATCTAAGTTAAAAATCAGACCGTGAAACAAATAAACCCTAAAACTAGTAACAACTAAGCTGTTAGAAAAGGGGTTTTTGGGAAATTGGAAACAGTCCGTGATCAGCATCGGACCAGGACACGTCCTTGGTGAGCACCCAATTCTATGTCAGGGCCTATTTTCCCGCTGACTTGAGGTTCAACCGAAAAAGATGTCCGGCTAATGCGAAATATTGGACAGGGAAACGTTTTTAGTTCTCAGAACCGAAAAGCATGTGCGCAAAAACTCAGAAGGAACCACTCGGTTTTCTTCTCCAAAAAACTGTATTTACATTTTCACACTTCTATAGGAGAGCCTTTAAGAATTTTGCGTCAAGGCTGGACTTACCTGGCTTTAAAAACAATGTGTTTGCATTTGTTTTGTTTGTATTATTAGTATTGTATTAGTATATTGTATTATATTGTAGTATATTGTAGTATATTGTATTAGTATATTAGTGTATTGTATTAGTATGTATTATTAGTTTGTATTATTAGTATAGTTTGTGTATTAGTATTGAAGAAAACAGTGTACTTGTTTTACAAAGCCTGACCACATTTTCGACAAAACTCGAAATGACTTGAGAGGCTCGAGAAGTCTTAGAGAAAACTTGAAAAGACTCGAGAAGACTATTTTTCTGCATACCCTGTTTCTAAAATGCGCCTTCAGGAGTTTTTGGAGGATACACTATTTTATACAATGAAGAATATAACAGGAAATTTTGACCATTTCATTTTCTTCAAATGCTAGTTATATTCAAATAGTCACTAGACTATGGCATCAACTACTTTAACTTGATCTTAACTCGAGTCAAACTCAGGTATTTCAAGAAGAAACACTATAAATAACTGCTTTCAAAACTGCTTTTAGAAACATAGTTAAAGGTAAACATTGATGATGGTGGTGATACAAGTGATGAATGTGGTAAAAACTCAGGCTTGTTATTGGTCCTTTAAATACACTATTTTGGGCTAATGATTGTTTTGGAGCATTTTGATTGGTCTTATATATACAATGATTAGGATTTGGAAAGTCAGGACAAACAACTGATATAAACTGAAGTGTCAATCCATGCACCCATAAAAGACGAAGCAACTTCTTATAAACCAATCAATTCAGTGTGAAAAGTTACATAAGAAGCCACCCTTAGCTCAAAATCGAGAAAAAGGTACAAAAACACTTATTGGGATAGGACAGTCACACGGATAATACAACCCCGACCTCAACAGAAAACGTGTAATTATTACGTATTAGTACGTATTAGTTTATACGTATTAGTTTCTCTGATAAAACCTAGATAATAAACTTCCTCTTCAGACATTATTTGCCAACATAGATGAATGCAATGTTGATCAAGACGAGGAACTGTGCAAATTCAAAACAAACGGCAGCGTCAAAAAAATCGTTCGAAAAAAAAACGTCGACGGCAGCAATACAGCCGTCGACGTGTCATTACAATAAACGAACAGCAAAATAAATACCCGCTAAAACCAACATCCGAGATGGCAGCAACAGCCGAGCAATCCGAGATGGCAGCAAACCAACTTCGGAAAAAAGGCTAAAATTGTGAATTTTTTTTTTACGCCTGGAAATGGGACGCTTTCAATTAGAGACTGTGTTGTTCAAAATACAATTAAGTTTGGCGTCTTATTCAATAATTCAATTAAGATAGAAACTTGTGTTTCCTAATATTAAAAATCATCCGGGACTTTTTTACAAATAGTGAAAATTCAAATGTTACATTTGAAGGTTTTGGTGTCTTAAGGTCGTCAAATTCTCTTAAGCTTATTGAAAAAATTACGTGCAAATAGTGCATTTATTACCTGCATTCATCTTATCAAAGATGCCTGTAAATGTTCGCTAAAATTACGCCGAGATGGTGGCATATGGAACTAAATGGGAGTGGACATCATTTATTGAGTGGACATTATCATTGCTGCCATCAACGTTGTTTCAAATTCCCTAGAACCGTTTGTTTCGCTGAGACTGAAACTTACTTGGTTACCAAAAAATGACGGCTAGCTAGGAGCAACAAATACGAAAAAACCAACCCAATACCACTGACCGACGGATTATTCAAAAAATTCTTCGTAACCAAAAAGCCATGAGCGTGAAAACAGGCACTTTGAAATTAACATCTCAAGAGTAAATTTGACATCTCGGTTTTACCAGAGAATATTAAATTGAATTCTTATTTTGTGTTTAAAGTAAGATTTTACCAGCAACGTTTCCTTCGGTTTCTTCCGAAAAGGTTTTTGCAAAAATGCTCTGAGAACCAGAATGCTCCGGTTCTGAATACCACAAACACTTTTGCCCTAACCAGTATTCTCGCATTAACCGGATCCTATTCCGGCTGAACATCTGGTCAGCGCAAAAAAAAAAAACACTCTAAGCGATCTTTAATCCTTTTTATTTGTGGGCTGAATAGACCTTATATAAAGAGCTTCGACTGATATAACGACAAAACACCCACATTGGGTTTTTAGTATGTTTTCAACCAAACTCGCAGTCAGGTCTTGTCACTTAAGATTATTGGTAAAAAAATATGGTTTTGGGCAAAAATTTGATTTTTCTAGGGGACATGCGGATCTAGGAGTTTTCTAGGAGAGGACCCTAGAGGAGTGTCCTTACGACGGCCGTTAAAGAGAAATTCACGATTCACATTTTTTTTAAACAAATCAATAACGGAAGGAAAGCTAAAAGCCTCCTTCAACTTTGTTCACGTGACACCTCCGTGAAATTACCGTAATATTGCCTGATTCAATGAGATCTAGCAGAACTAGTCTCGTATAAAAAAACAACAATTTAAAAAAAGGATTCATTTTCACACACACATACACATATACATACACAAAAGAAAGAAGGAAAACCTGAATCCCTTTATCAAATCCCTCATATCCCCTTCACCTTTTCACCCTTTATCCCCTTCACCTCTATGAAAATATTGTAAAATTGTGTGCATCAAATGAATTTTAGCGACATTTCACTTTTACACAAAAAAAAACGATATTTTACGAAAAAGAGAATTCCTTTATAAACATTAACGGAAGATAAACCTGACATCTCCGTCAACTTGCCTAACGTGGCACCTCCAAGAATACAACTATCTGTATAAGATAATGTTTAGGGATATTAAATTTCTTTAACAAAAAAAGCAATTCTTTAACAACAAAAAGAGAATTAAAAAAAAAACGGAAATAAAGCTAAGGACGCTCAATAACTTCGTTCACGTGACACCACAATGACAATATTAAACAAATTCTGCATTTAACGAAGTCTGGACTAATAAATTATTTTACAGAAAAAAAAAACATTTTTCCCAAAAAAGAGAGCTTCTTTTTACAAGAACGAGAAACAGAAGAAAAGTAAAACATAAACACCAATTTTCTTCATGTAACACCCACATGGATGTATTCAAACAGTGTCTGCATCAAATGAAAATTAGGGGTACGGCATTCCTTCTTTTTTTTAAAAAAATCTGGATCGCCTTAAAAAAAAAAAAAAAAAAAAAAAAAAAAAAAAAAAAAAAAAAAAAAAAAAAAAAAAAAAAAAAAAAAAAAAAAAAAAAAAAAAAAAAACAGAACATTTTCGATTTCAGCATTTTAAGTTACAATATAAAGTTTCCTAATTCTGCCAGAAGAATTTTAAAGTACTTTATATCAAACATTTAACTTAGAGTATCTAATAGATGGACAGATATACTATTGCTAAGATGAAGTCTAGATGATTTACATTAATCTAAAGAAGGTCAGTTACCCCAATTATTGCAGGAATTTTATCGACTGGTCATTCATGTTACCGACTTACACCAGTTCCACGTTGATTTTACGCCATTTATTTCCATCAGCCCATTTATTATACTGTTGTTTGCTATACTGTTATTATATAGTACCATTTATTATTCTGTTTTGTTCTTCATTGTAATATTTCTAAATTAATTATTATTTTATATATTTTATTTATATCACTATCTTTTCTGTTCCTAAGAAAAATAACAGCCTTTTGGCTGTTAACTTGGCAAGCTTCCATTACTGCAGGAATTTTATCGACTGGTCATTCCTTTTACCGAGTTAGGCCAATTTTCTTCCGCGTTGATTTTAAGTCATTTATTTCCATCAACCCATTTATAATACCGTTATTTATTATACTGTTATTATATAGTGCCATTTATTATACTGTTTTGTTCTTCATTTTAATATTTCTAAATTAATTATCATTTTACATATTTTATTTATATCACTATCTTTTCTGTTACTAAGAAAAGTAACAGCCTTTTGGCTGTTAGCTTGAGAAGCATACATTACTGCAGGAATTCTATCGACTAATCATTCATTTTAACCTACTTAGACCAATTTTATTCCGCGTTGATTTTACGTCATTTATTTTCATCAGCCCATTTATTATACTGTTATTTGTTATACTGTTATTATATAGTACCATTTATTACACTATTTTGTCCTTCATTTTAATATTTCTAAATTAATTATCATTTCATATATTTTATTTATATCACTATCTTTTCTGTTACTAAGAAAAATAACAGCCTTTTGGCCGTTAGCTTGGCAATCTTCATACGATTTTTTTTTTATTAAGGTTATTCAAAGGCATTCATTTTGGACTCGATTTCATGCTGACAGAAAAGTTAATGCAGATCCCCTGTTATTAGTTAAAAAGGAATATTGACTAAAAGTCTAAACTTTACTCTATGGACGTAAATGGTTACTAGGGAGGACTTCTTACTAACAAATTAAAACGAAAATCTAACAATTTTCAAAAGAAACGCAATGTGCAGTTTAAAGCTATTTAATATAAAATGACTTATAAAATAGTTGTTAAAAAGATAGTCGCAAAAAATCGTAAAAAAAAGTTTAATATAAAAATTATTCAATATAAAACGCAACGTACAATTACCACTCGGCAACAACAAGATGGCACCAGTTCCTCCCTCCCCTTACACTAAGTGGGAATAATCCAACAAAGCACCATTTAAAACAAGATGATAATAGAACTTTAACGATGAATAGAGAAAATTCTAAACTCGTTCAAAGTGAAGTGAACAACAGAAAATAATTTTCTTCTAGAGAATCTATGAAAATAATTGAAAACGAGGGGCGAGGAGCGGATTAGGCTTTTTATAGGTCGGTAAGTTGAGGGAACGAGTTTGAGAGATGAACTTAAGTAGATTCAAATTCGTTTTCCACTTCTTTTTCCACAGAAAAATCCATAGATAGGGATTTTAGTGGTTAATAAATGCGAATTTTGAGCAAGCATCTAGGCAAAAGAGGTCCCAGCTAATTCCTCTTCCACCATAAAATTCTCACCACATGTACAAAGACAAAAAAAGAAAAGAAAAGAAAGGAAATAACCTTGGAATATTCTATCTATATTTCAAAATATAGGCAAAATATATAATGTTGAATATCCTATGGGATACATTTTTATATTTTTGTTTCTTTTAACTCTTTTTGACATAAAGAACAGCGTAAATTTAACTTTACGGGAGGGGGAATTTTATAGAGGAATTTTCTGCTGGAGGGGGGGGGGGTTATTTCCAAAGAGATTCACGTAAAAGCATAAAGAAAAACATTTCATTAGAAATGATAGCTTCTATAAGTAAGAATTCAGCAGAGGCCACCAGCCAATATAGTTTTGGCACTTCGAACATAAATTGTAGTAATTATGATAGTAATTAAAAAAAGAACCACCAAGGAACACTTCATTTAATGGCTTTCGAATATACATCTTCTATATATATAAAAATAAGTTGTCTGTCTGTCTGTGGATGGATCAGGTGACGTCACCTGAAAAAACTGGATCAGGTGACGTCAAAACTGAAAAAACTAAAAAAAGGCAAAAACTACAAAAAAAAACTAAAAACTAATAAAAAAAATAAAAAAGCTAAAAAACTAAAAAAAGGCAAAAACTACAAAAAAAACTAAAAACTAATAAAAAAGCTAAAAAACTAAAAAAACTAAAAAAAAGGTAAAAACTACAAAAAAAACTAAAAACTAATAAAAAAAATAAAAAAACTAAAAAAAACTAAAAAAACTAAAAAAACTAAAAAAAGGTAAAAAACTAAAAAAACTAAAAACTAAAAAAAAACTAAAAAAAAAGGAAAAAACTGAAAAATAAGCTAAAATAAAGGTAAAAACCAATAAAAAACTAAAAAAAAAACTGAAAAAACTAAAAAAAGGCAAAAACTACAAAAAAAAACTAAAAACTAATAAAAAAAGTAAAAAAGCTAAAAAACTAAAAAAACTAAAAAAACTAAAAAAAGGTAAAAAACTAAAAAAAATAAAAAATTAAAAAAAAACTAAAAAAAAGGAAAAAACTGAAAAATAAGCTAAAATAAAGGTAAAAACCAATAAAAAACTAAAAAGAAAAAAAGGAAAAAACTAAAAAAAATTTTCATCTAAAAAACTAAAAAAAACTAAAAAAGGTAAAAACTAAAAGAACTAAAAAAGAAAAAAATAAATGACGAAACTCAAAGAGAAAGCGACCAGGACAAAAGGAATGTTCGATTAGCAATCAACAAAGCACCGGGACACAGGGAGTATAAATGACGACCAGGACATAAGTAAAAAAAAAAAACTATCTATATATATAAAAATAAGTTGTCTGTGGATCTGTGGATCGTGGATCAGGTGACGTCACCTGAAAAAACTGGATCAGGTGACGTCAAAACTGAAAAAACTAAAAAAAGGCAAAAACTACAAAAAAAACTAAAAACTAATAAAAAAAATAAAAAAGCTAAAAAACTAAAAAAACTAAAAAAGGGCAAAAACTACAAAAAAACTAAAAACTAATAAAAAAGCTAAAAAACTAAAAAAACTAAAAAAAAAAGGCAAAAACTACAAAAAAAACTAAAAACTAATAAAAAAAATAAAAAAGCTAAAAAACTAAAAAAACTAAAAAAAACTAAAAAAAGGTAAAAAACTAAAAAAACTAAAAACTAAAAAAAAACTTAAAAAAAGGAAAAAACTGAAAAATAAGCTAAAATAAAGGTAAAAACCAATAAAAAACTAAAAAAAAACTGAAAAAACTAAAAAAAAGCAAAAACTACAAAAAAACTAAAAACTAATAAAAAAAGTAAAAAAGCTAAAAAACTAAAAAAACTAAAAAAACTAAAAAAACTAAAAAAAGGTAAAAAACTAAAAAAAATAAAAAATAAAAAAAAAAATAAAAAAAAAGGAAAAAACTGAAAAATAAGCTAACATAAAGGTAAAAACCAATAAAAAACTAAAAAGAAAAAAAGGAAAAAACTAAAAAAAATTTTCATCTAAAAAACTAAAAAAAAACTAAAAAAGGTAAAAACTAAAAGAACTAAAAAAGAAAAAAATAAATGACGACACTCAAAGAGAAAGCGACCAGGACAAAAGGAATGTTCGATTAGCAATCAACAAAGCACCGGGACACAGGGAGTATAAATGACGACCAGGACATAAGTAAAAAAAAAATTAACAAAACTAAAAAGAAGGTAAAAACTACAAAAAAACTAAAAAGAAAAAAAAACTAAAAACTAATAAAAAAACTAAAAAATCTAAAAATCTAAATAAACTAAAAAAGAAAAAAAAGGAAAAAAATAAAGGAGTAAAACAAAACTAAAAAACGAATGTATATACAGACCGGTACACCGGGATACAAATGACGACCGGGACACAGGGAATATAAATGACGACCGGGACACAGGGACACAACTACAACGGGGACACCGGGAGAAACAGGGGGATATAAATGACGACCGGGACAAAAAAACTAAAAAGAAAAAAAACTAAAAACTAATAAAAAAACTAAAAAATCTAAAAATCTAAATAAGCTAAAAAAGAAAAAAAAAGGAAAAAAAAATAAAGGAGAAAAACAAAACTAAAAAAACGAATGTATATACAGACCGGGACACCGGGATACAAATGACGACCGGGACACAGGGAATATAAATGACGACCGGGACACAGGGACACAACTACAACGGGGACACCGGGGGAAACAGGGGGATGTAAATGACGACCGGGACACCGGGACAGGGAATGGTCGATTAGCAATCACCATCAACAAAGCTCAAGGGCAATCATTAGAATCATGAGGTATAGATCTGAATACAGATTGTTTTCCCATGGACCATTATATGTTGCATGTTCAAGAGTCGGTAAACCTGACAATCTATTTATATGCAAAGACAATGGGACAGCAAAGAATGTTGTATATTCGCAAGTTTTACGTAGTTAAAACCATATATATATATATATATATATATATATATATATATATATATATATATATATATATAAATATATATATATCTATATTCACAGGTGGGACATAGGGACACAATTACAATGGCGCGTAACTATTATGGCGCGTAACGACTTACGCGCGCGGGGGGGCTTGGGGGGTGGCGCGAAGCGCCCCCACCAACTAGGTGTTGGGGTGGCGCGAAGCGCCACCCCAACAGCTAGTACAATATAATTGTTGTGTTAGAAAGTGATTGTAAGGATTTGCCACAAAAAAAAAAACTAAATAAAAGTAATAATAAAATAGCAAAAAAAAACAAAATTCAAAACGAATTTGTAAGTGATTAATAAACGTAAATTTTGAATTACCATCTACAAAAAAGAATATTCCATTAGAAATAAAATTCTATAAATTAAAAATAATAACAAAATAGCCGCAATTTTTTTCAGAAAGCTACCCAAAACAGCACAAAACATATTGTCACGTCAACCCCTGGTTCATGGCCCTGTCGAAACCGGTGGCCCCAAGATGTCTCGTGTGAATGGACGGGACTTAATAATAATAATAAAAAAATTCAGTGAGGACTCATCAGATATGCTACCAGGCTATATGGGTTTCGGTACTTTAAACCAAGGCCGTATCCAGGGGGTTTAGCGGTTTTCATTCTCCCCCCGGAATGTTTTCCAAGTCGTAAAAACGTAACAAAAATGAATCTAAACAAATTTTTGATGTGCTTAAAAAAATCGTACCCCCCCCCCCCTTCGAAAAAGTCTTTTTGTAACACACCGCCTGAAAAAAAAATAATGGATACGACCCTGCTTTAAACAAATGGATTTTGTTACCTAGGGGTAGCAGGTTGTGAACCGGGTGTAATGCTACCATGTTCTATTAAACTTGATGTGCTTCCTCTGCTGTGCATAGAACTTCTTTTACTACTGCCACCAGATCCTTTACTTCCATCTAACAAAGCACCGGGTGTCAGTGATGCAGATCTCCTGACAAGGGAATAAGTCCCTAAAAGAAAAAAAAAATGATAATCTGGTAAGTAGTAGGGCAATTATTAGATGGTAGGCTCACTTCCATCTAATCAGTGATGTATACCTTCTGACAAGGGAATAAGTCCCACAAAGAGAAAATGATAACCTGGCAAGTAGTAGGGCAATTATTAGGTTGTAAGTTCACTTCCATCTAATCAGTGATGTACACCTTCTGACAAGGGAATAAGTCACTAAAAGAAAAAGGATAATCTGGTAAGTTGTAGTGTAGCACGAAGTACAGTGAGGCCAACACAGCTACGCACATTAATCCATCCCAGTCTTAAAGCCTCCCTCTTTACACTCTCCCAGGAAGTTCTAATTTCCCTTAAATCTTTCCTTACAACCTTCTCCCACCGCATTCGTGAACGATCTGCTTTCCCTTTGGCCCTAGATGGTTGGTCAAAAAGGACGATTTTTAGCAATAAGCTCCCCCCCCATAAGCTCCTCCCATTCGCAGAGCCTGTCCGAGCCATTTAAACTTTTCTCTCATTATAGCACTAGAAAGTGGAATAGATCTCCAATAATTTAATTATCGGATCAATATAATTAACAATAAAACTAATTTAATTATTAATTTAATTACCGTATTTAGTACAAGAAAACGTGCCTATAGAACGTTATCCAAGCTATTCTCTGGAAAATTAAATTTTAAAATGGTGCAAAAAATCACACGTGGAAAAGTGTAAATGTAGTTTACGATAGAAAATAATCAGAAATAATATTGAATTAAAAAAAAACATTAGAAAAATAATATCTACTTTAACACAGTCACTTTCAGGAAAGTGTCTTGGTGCAGACTACTGCACACTATTAGGATACAAAATGAAGTATTGGGGGCACTATGACAGTTGAAGACGTGCACTGTATACTCAGAAAGTAATAAGCAATCAGCAGCGAATCCAGGGGGAGTGGAATCCCCAAGATTTATCAGCACCCACATTTGTTTGTTTTTTTTTTTCTCCCTTTTTATCCATTTTAAAATTAACTTGTCAATTCGGTCAATTATTGGCGCCTCTGTCACATTACCCCCCCCCCCCCCCCACAGAGAATTTGTCCTAGATCTGCCTTTTTAGCAATATATCAAACAGTTCGTGGTAACGAACTGTAGTAAGGAGCGACCCGGCTCAATAGTAACCAAAACTCTAAAAAATGGAATTTTGATACCAATACCTACATCAAAAGAATCGCATTTTAATGCTGATTTTAAATATATAAGTTTCATCAAGTTTAGTCTTACCCATCAAAAGTTACAAGCCTGAGAAAATTTGCGTTATATTAGAAAATAGGGGGAAACGCCCCCTAGAAGTCATAGAATCTTAACGAAAATCACACAATCAGATTCAGCGTATCAGAGAACCCTACTGTAGAAGTTTCAAGCTCCTATCTACAAAAGTGTGGAATTTTGTATTTTTTGCCAGAAGGCAGATCACGGATGCGTGTTAATTTGTTTTTTTGTTTTGTTTTGTTTTTTTTTCCCAGGGGTGATCGTATCGACCCAGTTGTCCTAGAATGTTGCAAGAGGGCTCATTCTAACGGAAATAAAAAGTTCTAGTGCCCTTTTTAAGTGACCAAAAAAATTGGAGGGCACCTAGGCCCCCTCCCACGCTAATTATTTTACCAAAGTCGACGGATCAAAATTCTGAGATAGCCATTTTATTCAGCGTAGTCGAAAAACCTTATAACTATGTCTTTGGGGACGACTTACTCCCCCACAGTCCCCATGGGAGGGGCAACAAGTTACAAACTTTGACCAATGCTTACATATAGTAATGGTTATTGGGAAGTATACAGGCGTTTTCAGGAGGATTTTTTTGGTTGGGGGAGGGGTTGAGAAGAGGGGGATATGCTGGGGGAACTTTCCATCGATAATTTGTCCTGGGGGAAGAAAATCTCCATGAAGGGAGCGCAGGATTTACTAGCATTATTTAAAAACACAATGAAAAAATAAATATAAAAAAAAATCTTTCAGCTGGAAGTAAGGAACAGCATTAAAACTTAAAACCAACAGAAATTATTACCCATTTGAGGGGCTCACCTCCTCCTAATACCTCACTCTTTACGTTAAAGTATTTCTAGTAATTTCAACTATTTATTCTACGGCTTTTGTGATTATGGGGTCATTCTTAATGAATTGGGACAAAATTTAAGCTTTAGTGTAAAGAGCGAGGATCTGACAATGGGGCGAACCCCCTCATATATGCAATAAAAATATGAGAATACAAAAGTTCTTTACGTAAGCTAATTTATAAGTTACGTAAATCTTTTACTAATAAAAATATTCGTAAAAAATTAAAAGTTCTAGTTGCCTTTTTAATTAACCAAAAAATCGGAGGGCAACTAGGCTTCCTCCCCCGCTCTTTTTTTCTCAAAATCATTTGATCAAAATTATGAGAAAGCCATTTAGCCAAAAAAAAAAATACAAATTTCGTTTTAATTACTCCTCTGCGGAGAGCCAAAATCAAAACATGCATTGATTCAAAAACGTTCAGAAATTAAATACAAAAAAAAACAAGTTTTTTTAACTGAAAGTAAGGAGCGACATTAAAACTTAAAACGAACAGAAATTACTTCGTATATGAAAGAGGCTGCTTCCTCATCAACGCCCCGCTCTTTACGCTAAAGTTTTTTACTGTTTAAAAAAGAAGAATTGAGAGACAGAGTCAAACTTTAGCGTAAAGAGCGTGGCGTTGATGAGGAAGCAGCCTCTTTCATATACGAAGTAATTTCTGTTCGTTTTAAGTTTTAATGTCGCTCCTTACTTTCAGTTAAAAAAAACTTGTTTTTTTTATTTAATTAATAAGACAAAGCAATTCAGAGTAATTGGCTAGATTTTGAAACTGACTATCTAGGATATCTAATCTGGTTATGGCCCACCTCAACATATAGCGATGTGACAACCCATTATAACTTGTTTAATTCAAAAGTTTATAATTATTCCAGGGAGCTAAAAAGACAAATAACATGGTCTAGAGTAAGCTGCCCTTCTGTGGGGTACCTACCCTAAGTCAGAGACCAGGCTTTGGGAGAAGTTTGAATATAGTAATGTTCAAGAGCTTGATACTGACATGTCCAAGAGGCAAGAGGACTCATACCTACCCAGAGGCATTGGGTGTTCATAAATGTATCCTTAATTCAGCACAGAAAGTTGATAATTAGTTACTTTTTTTAGCCAATTTTGATTTTGACAATTTTACTAATTAAAATTTGCATTTGAGCAATTTTTTTTGCTCATTAAGTTTTTGTAGACTTAGCTGAAATATATTCAAAAGTAAGCTACCACTCTCTCCTAACAGTTTCAAATTTAGCCCCCTACCCCCATCAAATTACTGGATGCCACTCGCATATTTCCTTCTATGTAAAAATTAAATTAAAAAACAAGTTTTTTCAACTGATAGTAAGCAGCAGCATTAAAACTTAAAACGAACAGAGATTATTACGTATATGAGGCGGTTCGCCCCCTCGTCAATACCTCGCTCTTTACGCTAAAGTGTCGAATTTGGTTCCAATTCTTTCAGAATGGCCCCTGAGTCACATAGGGCGTATAATTGGAATAAATAGCTCTTTTGAAAATAAGAAAAAATAACTTTAGCGTAAAGAGTGAGGTATTGACCAGGGGGTGAACCCCTCAATATATGCAATAATTTCTGTTCGTTTTAAGTTTTAATGTTGCTCCTTACTTTCAGCTGAAAAAACTTCTTTTTTTATTTAATTTCTGCTCGTTTTTAAAATATTGCTGGGAAATCCGGTTCCCCCTTCATGGAAAATTCCCTTTCCCCACGAAACATTTTTCCGTGGAAAATCCTCCCAGGTAACTGACTGAATAATGATCAAACCAGGAGTCACTAAACTGATCCTAAGCTCCAAAGGGGGGGGCGCCACACACTAGAGGGTGGTGAAAACCTCACAATAGCGTAATGGGGATAGTTAAGGAGAAAAGTTGATCCTAAAAAGAAGCTTGAGTAGGAAATATGTATTTATTTTTATTTCTAGTTTTAAAGACATTGAGCTTGTACAAGAAAAATAGGCAATTTATTTTTTAATTTAATAAAAAACAAGTTTTTTCAACTGAAAGTAAGGAGCAAAAAGACTTAAGACTTAAATGAACAGAAATTATTACGTATTTGAGGGGGTTCGCCTCCAAGTCAATACCTCGCTCTTTACGCTAAAGTTCAAATTGTGTTCCAACTCTTTAAGAATGACCCATGAAAAACAGAGGTCGTTTAATTAGAATAGTTTTAAGTTTTAATGTTGCTCCTTACTTTCGGATGAAAAAAATTGTTTTTTATTTAATTTCTGATCGACTTTTTTTCAATAGTGCTAGGGAATCCGGCACCCCTTCATGGAAATGTTCGTTCCTCATAAAAACATCCTCCATGGAAAGATCCTCCCACAAAAAAAAAATAAACGCACATCCGTGATCTTTATTATGACAAAAAAACATTTTTTTTTACATTTTTGCAGATAAGAGCTAGAAATCTCTACAGTGGGGTTCTCTGATATGCTGAATCTGATGCTGTGAATTTTATTAAGATTCTACGACTTTTAGTTGTTCCCCCTTTTTTCAAAATTAGGAAATTTTTCCAGGCTCGTAACTTTGGACACTAAACTTGTCCAATAAAATCGCCATTAAAATCCGATTATTATGATGTCTCTACTGGTATCAAAATGCCGTTTTTTTTTAGTTTCGGATACTACTGAGCCGGGTCGCTCCTTACTTACAGTTTGTTACCACGAACTGTTTGATTTTCACTTCTTTCGCTCCCCGGTCGATGTAGGAATCTCAATAGGCAAATGATATTTTTTTTTCAGCGCCTGGATACCATTTATTGAACAAAACAGTATGCCTATTCTAAAAATGAATGGAAACATGTCCTCAATTCAGCAGAGAATTCTGATATTTAGCCAGTTTTTATAGTCCATTTTGATAATTGACGATTTTTTTAATTAAAGTGTGTATTTGAACAAGAATCTTTTTTTAACAAATTATTATAAATGTTGGTAAAATCTATACAAAGTTAAGCTACCCCTCCCTTTAAACAGTTTTAATATTTTAGCCCCCACATCAATTCTCCTCTCTCCTTCATTCATGTTTCCTTCATTAAGATTTTTGCTTCTTTTATCGCCCAGTCAACGTAGAGACCTCCATAGACTACACATACGGGCAATGAACATAAACATAAGGGCAGAAATAAAAGGGCAATGAAAGTGTCATTATATGCCATAGTGACACAGTGCGTTTCAAAAAGCTTCAAAAACCGAAAGTTTTAACTTTGCTAAATGCGATGACTTTATTTTTGATGTTTTAAATGGTAACTAGTAAATAAAACGGTAAAAAAATTAAAAAAAATATATAAATAGGACGGTAAATAAACCATAGCGGTAAAAACATAAAAAGGTAAGTACAATCAGTAAAAAGTACTCACTACTAACTACGTAGATATTTTAGCCACCACATCAATTCCCCTCTCCCCTTCATTCATGTTTCCTTCATGAAGATTTTGGCTTATTGCCCAGTCAGCGTAGGGATCTCCATAGACTAAACATAGATTAGTTCTATCGCTGGCTACGATTTATTGAACAAAAAATATCCCAATCTTGACAAAGATAAATTTCTTCCTATTCCTGCAGATGATGTAAATCCTTCCCGAGATTTCCAGAAACTTGGTTTCATTTTTGACACGATGGCATTTAACCAAACAAATTCAAACGCTGAACAACGACGAGTAACATATAACGTAATAACGTAACATATGACGTAATATATATTCTATGTCAGTTTTTGAGTGCTTTTCACCTTTTTTAAACCAATTTAGTACTACTCCTGAGGTTAAACAGATGCATTAATACTATTTTTTTTATCCTCTTATGACAATATAAAAATCCCTAGACATAATTTTAAATATACGTCTTGAAAAATTTGACCAAACATATTCAAACGCTGAATAGCGACAAGCAACATATATTCAATTTCAGTTTTTGAGTGTTTTTAACTTCATTTTTTCTACCACTTTAGTTCTACTTCTGAGATTAAACAAATAAATCTAATACTATTTCTATCCTCTTATGACAATATGAAAAACCCCTAGACATAATTTTTAAAATGTGTCCTGAAAAATCTGACCAAACAATTTCGAAGTGTAAGTAACATATATTCAATGTCAATTTAGAGTATTTTTTACTTTTTTTAACCGATTTATTTTTAACCAATCCAAATTTAATCTTTAATCGATCAAAATCAAAAATCAATAGCAGGTAAACCCGTGATATAATATGACACTATCTATAGGCATGTTTACGGAATTAAGATGATACTTAGGTCTTTAGTTGCCCTCCCTCCGAATATTTTTTGCCCAATTCCGAAGTGTCAGTAACATATATTCAATGTCAGTTTAAACTATTTTTTACTTTTTTTTAACCAATCAAAACTTAATTCTTGACCAATCAAAACTGAAAATCAATAGCATGTAAACCCGTGATATAATATGACATCATCTATTGGCGTGCTTACGCAATTAAGATGATATTTAGGTCTCTACCTAGCCGAATCGGTTGGTGCGCTGGATTTGGGATCCTTTGTCTGAAAGGACGCGGGTTCGAATCCCAGTGTACCCAATTGTTCAGTTTGGGACGGGAGTCAGTGGCGTGACTCTGTAAGCATAGCCAGAGTCGACCCAGCTTTAAATGGGTACCTGGAGAAATCTGGGGAAGGTAAACAGGAAGGGTGTGCGAAAGCACAGGATGGTTGGCCCCCAACCCCCCATTGCATTTCCTGGCTGAATGGCCTAGAAACGGAGATCAGCACCGCCGTTAGGGACTGTAAAGTCTAATGCCGTATCCTTTACCTTGTTTTTTTTTTTTTTTTACTTGCCCTACCTCAAAACATTTTGTGCCTAATTTCTAAGTGCAAGTAATATATATTCAATGTTAGTTTAAACTATATTTACTTTTTTTTACCAATCTATTTTTAACCGATCAAAACTTAATTTTTAACCAATCAAAACTGAAAATCAATAGCATGTAAACCTGTGATATAACAGGACAACATCTATAGACGTGCTTACAGAATTAAGATGATATTTAGGTCTTTACTTGACCTCCTTCCCAATATTTTTGCCCCCTCCCCCCTTCACAAATAAATTTTCTGCGTACTTGCCTGCAGAGAAAGCAGATAAGCAAGTGGGTAACCTTTTAAGAACGATCCACCAGGATAAGCTTCTACAAGAGTTCTTGGGTCTACCGGAAACCTTGAACTACCTGACGGATTGGAGGGACGCCCTTCAGTGCATACAGAGAAAGTGACAATCTAAGAAAACCTTCATTCTAAAAGCTGGAAATCAATAGCAAGTCCTTTTCTCCAGTTCTCTCTATCCCTAAAACTCAATGATTGTCCAGGAAACAACTTGGAAAGACACCAATTATCGTAGATCTATACAAAATAACTGAACTGAGATGACAAACTTTCAAGAGCTATTGGCTTGAAAAGAAGTATTTAGTAGACGAGAATCCAAACCCTTTATTTGTTAAAGCTGAAGAAATGCATTAAAAATACTAAGGATAAAGGGATTAAAAAATCAGGGAATTCGTCGAATGTTTCATATACTTACAAAAGAACGCAAATAAAATTTAACCTTCCCCAGTAATTTGTTTCGTTTTTTTTTTAGAAACATCTATAAAATTACATAGCACATAGGTGAAGTCAAAGGGGTGAAAGGACTAATTTGGTAGTCCATGTACCATTATACAAGTTTTTGAACAGGATCTGGATACTTAATAAGTGTTTAAAGTTAAAGATGTCTAGAATTACGTGTGTATTTATACGTTGTATTGCCTTATTCGACTAATAATAAAACTTATTATTATTATTATTCTAGCTGAATAATATTGCTTCATGTTCGAACAAACGCACCCAATCAAACAGTTCGTGGTAACGAACTGTAGTAAGAACCCGGCTCAACAGTAACCGAAACTCTAAAAAATGGAATTTTGATATCAATAGTTACATCAAAAGAATCGCATTTTAATGCTGATTTTAAATATATAAGTTTCATCAAGATTAGTCTTACCCGTCAAAAGTTACGAGCCTGAGAAAATTTGCCTCATTTTAGAAACACCCCCTAAAAGTCATACGATCTTAACGAAAATCACACCATCAGATTCAGCGTATCAGACAAATCACGGATGCGTGTTTATTTGTTTGTTTTTTTTCACAGGGGTGGTCGTATCGACTCAGTGGTCCTAGAATGTCGCGAGAGGGCTCATTCTAACGGAAATGAAAAGTTCTAGTGCCTTTTTTAAGTGACCAAAAAAATTGGAGGGCACCTAGGCCCCCTCCCATGCTCATTTTTCCCCAAAGTCACCGGATCAAAATTCTGAGATAGCCATTTTATTCACCATAGTCGAAAAACCTAATAACTATGTCTTTGGGGGCGACTTACTCCCCCGCAGTCCCCGTGGGAGGGACTGCAAGTTACAAACTTTGACCTGTGTTTACATATAGTAATGCTTACTGGGAAGTATATAGACATTTTCAGGGAGATTTTTTTGGTTTGGGGGGGGGGGGGTTCAGAGGAGGGGTTACGTGGGAGGATCTTTCCATGGAGGAATTTCTCATGGGAGAAGAGACTTTCAATGGAGGGGGCGCAGGATTTTCAAGCATTATTTAAAAAACAATGAAAAAATAAATATGAAAAGTTTTTTTTCTACTGAAAGTGAGCAGCATTAAAACTCAAAACGAACAGACATTATAACGCATATGAGGGGTTTAACTCCTCGTAATACCTCGCTCTTTACGCTAAAGTATTTTTAGTAATTACAACTACTTATTCTACGGCCTTTGTGATCAGGGGTCATTCTTAAGGAATTTGGGACAAAATTTAAGAATTGGGACAATTGGGACATTGCTCTTTAGTGTAAAGAGCAAGGTATCGACGAGGGGTGAGCCCACTCATATACGCAATAAAACATACGAATACAGAAGTTCGCTACGTAAGTTACGTATAATTTTTACTTATGAAAACGTTCGTAAAAAATCAAAAGTTATAGTTGCCTTTTTAAGTAATCAAAAAATTGGAGGGAAACTAGACCTCCTCCCTCGCTCCTTTTTTCTCAAAATCTTCCGATTAAAACTATGAAAAAGCCATTTAGCCAAAAAGAATTAATATGCAAATTTTGTTTTAATTATTTATGTGCGGAGAGCCAAGATCAAAACATGCATTAATTCAAAAACGTCCAGAAATTAAACAAAAAAGTCTTTTTAAATGAAAGTAAGGAGCGACATTAACACTTAAAACGAACAGAAATTACTCCGTATATGAAAGGGCCTTTTCCTCCTCAACGCCCGCTCTTTACGCTAAAGTTTTTTACTGTTTTAAAAAGTACAGTTAAGAGAAAGAGTCAAACTTTAGCGTAAACAGCGGGGCGTTGAGGAGAAAAAGCCCCTTTCATATACGGATTAATTTCTGTTCGTTTTAAGTTTTAATGTCGCTCCTTACTTTCATTTAAAGAAAAACTTGTTTTTTTTGTGTTTAATTTTACAAAGGGATCATGAGCTAAAGACATGGATACTTCATCTGAACCAGGCTCAGCCTCATTTACTTCCTATGAAGTAAATAAGCCTCAAAAAACGCAACCAGGGTATGAAGAATACTGTTAGGAGTCTTCAATATATAGTAAATTATTTTAGAAAACACATTTGAGACTACAGCTTGATTTTACGCATGAAACGCGGTTTTAGGCGTATTGCTCGGATTTTTTAGGCGTTTTGTGTCATAAAACACTAAAGATATCGAAGACACTTCAAAACCCCAACGCATACCAACATCTGAAACAATGTCCCCAAAAGAATCGCCTTGAAAACAATAATAAGAATAGTTATAATAATTTATTTTTGACCCACTAACATGGTAATAAAGTGGAACAACAAAAACAAAAGAAAAAAGAAAACACACGCAAAAGAAACTTTCCAAAACAAACAATAATCAATAGAAAAAAAAACAAATTTCAAAAGAAATTTACTATTTAATAAATTTCTATTTAAGAAATACACGTACAATCTTTAAATTCATTGAAAATCATCTACTTTCTCTATTGACCTTTAATCTGACACATTCTTGGAAAAAATTTGACAATTTTTCCTATGAATATTTATTATAAGCATTAATTATAAACTATAAATTAATGATCATATAAATTACTGATAATTAATAAATTAATGTTAAAATAATTACACTCTTGAACGATACAATAGTCTGATATTGCGCATTTCGTTCTCCTAAACAGCGTATATTTTTTTTTTAATTCTTGGTTTGAACATGAGGACCACCCTTTGCCCTATGCCCTTTTTCCCTTTACAAGGTGATATGGTGAATAAACTTTTGCCTTTCCATAACCACAGTATTACTTGCTTTTAATGGGACTAGCCGTGACGCATATCATCAAATATTTGCAAATTCACCCTTGCTGAACGTTAGAACTCTAGAAATAAAGAATTGTTTCTAAGCCAATTAGCTCAGTAACACTTCAGATGTTAATTATACATATCAGAAGCAGACAAAATTTCAAAGAATTCTTGTCTGAAATCTCACTCGAACTTGAGATAACAAATTACGTTGCGAAACCTATCTTCCCTCCTTTGAAAGCCCTTGAAAAATGAATAGGAAGCATCTCTAAGAGGAAATAGCTGAATGAATGATTTCCAAAATGAGAAAGGAAATTAATTATGACATAAAGTTCTTTTTCAAAAACCTTATCAGATTTTTTTTTTTTTAATCTTACTAAAGACAGATATGGTAAATTTTAAAATACTAATAAGCATACCTGCGCACCAAGGATAAAAGAGGGGGGTACTCTCCCTTAGCACTGACCCAAAGAACCCATTCTCCTCCCTAGGAAAAATTAAGGGAGAAACCTAAATTGCATTGTAATCGTTTTGCTTTCTTACCCTAATAAAAGCCCTGACTCCCCCCCCTCAAGAGAGGGACCTTACAAAAAGGCAACTAGTATGTCACAGCCTGAACCATAAGTTTCGTGCAACAACCCACTCCCTCAATCCCATACAGTAAGTGATCCTGCAAAACACTTGAAACAATTTAGTATTAGATCCCTTGCAAATGACTAATATGGATACAATTTTTTCTCAATATAGCAGTGGCACCAATGGGGAGGGGAACTGTGCCCCCTAGGTTTCCCCCTCCTACCTCCCCTAGATTTCAAAAATACCTTTTCCAGAGGGTGTTCATTGAAAAATTCCTTTCTTGGTATTCTCTGAAAAAAAAATGCAACTCTAAAAAACGGAGTTTTGATACCAATAGTTACATCAAAGAATCGCATTTTAATGCTGATTTTAATGCGTAAGTTTCAACAAGTTTAGTCAAACCCATCAAAAATTACGAGCCTGAGAAAATTTTGTCTTATTTTAGAAAATAGGAGAAAACATCCATTAAAAGTCATAGAATCTTAACGAAAATCACACCACCAGATTCAGCATCAGAGAACCCTACTGTAGAAGCTTCAAGCTTCTATCAACAAAAATGTGGAATTTTGTATTTTTTGCCAGAAGACAAATCACCGATGAGTGTTCATTTGTTTTTTTTGTTTTTTTTTTTCAGGGATAATCGTATTGACCCAGTTGTCCTAGAACGTCGCGAGAGGGCTCATTCTGACGGAAATTGAAAGTTCTAGTGCCCTTTTTAAGTGACTAAAAAATTGGAGGGCACCTAGTCTCCCTCCCACGCACATTTTTCCCCAAAGTCACCAGATCAAAATTTTGAGATACCGTAGCCATTCTGTTCAGCTTAGTCAAAAACCTAATAAATATGTCTTTGGGGATGACTTAATCCCCTCAGTCCCCAGGGGAGGGGCTGCAAGTTACAAACTTTGACCATTGTTTAAATATAGCAATTATAATTATGAAGTCTACAGACGTTTTCAGAGGGACTTTTTCGCATTGAGGTGGGGGTGGGTCGCGGGGAGGAGGTTACGTGGGAGGATCTTTTCATGGAGGAATTATTCACGAGGAAGAGAATTTCCATGAAGGGGCAAAGGATTTTCTAGCATTATTTAAAAAAAAAACAATGAGAAAATATTTTTGTTCAACTGGAAGTAATGAGCAGCATTAAAACTTAAAACGAACATAAAATAATACGTATATAAGGGGATTCGTCTGCTCCACAATGCCTTGCTCTTTACGCTACGGTATTTTTAGTAATTTCAACTATTTATTCTAAGGCCTTTGATATTCAGGGGTCATTCTTAAAGATTTGGGACAAAATTCAAGCTTCAGTGTAAAGAACGAGGTATTGACGAGGGGGCGAACCTCCTCATATACGTAATGAAAATACAAAAACATAGAAATTCGTTACGTAAGTTAATTCGTAAGGTAAGTATGTTTATTATTAACAAAAACGTTCGTAAAAAATAAAAAATCTAGTTGCATTTTTAAGCAGCCAAAAATTGGAGGGCAACTAGGCTACCTCGCCCACCCCTTTTTTTTATCAAAATCGTCCGATCAAAACTATAAGAAAGCCATTTAGCCAAAAAAAAAAAAATGTGTAAATTTTGTTTTAATTATGGATGTGCGGTGAGCCAAAATCAAAACATGCATTTATTAAAAACCGTTCAGAAATTAAATAAAATACAAATTTTTTAAACTGCAAGTAAGGAGCGACATTAAAACTTAAAACGAACAGAAATTATTCCGTATATAAAAGGGGTTGACCCCTCCTCAACGCCTCGCTCTTTACGCTAAAGTTTTTTATTGTTTTAAAAAGTAGAGCTGAGAAAAAAGTCAAACTTTAGCGTAAAGAGCCAGGCGTTGAGGAAGGGTCAACCCCTTTTGTATGCGAAATAATTTCTGTTCGTTTTAAGTTTTAATGTCGCTCCTTACTTGCAGTTAATTTTTTTTTATTATTTAATCAAACTAGACATGACAAGTCATCAGTGAACTAAAAGAGGATGAGATATAGAATTATAATTGATCCTGTGATCCCCAATGGCCGTCAGGTATATACACATGGAAGTAGGAGGGCTCTGGTGCATGTCCCTCCGCCCCCTTCCCCCAAAAAATTTTACTCTTTTTTAATTATTTCTGTGATATTCACCTATTTTATGCAGCTAAATTTGAATGATGATTTGAACTCTTAATTAACTACAAACAGCCGTAATGGCACAATCTCGCTGATGGAATTAAAATATCGAAAACAGGGCTATTTCAATTATCCTTATTACCATATCATTAACATTATCTTTTAATTGCCAGAATTATGACGTTACACGGGATGGGTGTAAGAACTTCAAAACAAGAATTTTAACATTCTTGATCACAAGAATTTGGATTAAGAGCTGATCAAGAGAACAGAACATTCGACTAGTCATGACGACGATAAGTAAAGTACAAGAATACTTACGATGACCGTCGGGAATGTACGTATAAAAGCAAGAAGGTTCCATTTCATGCCCCCCCCCCCCCCGAAGCTCATCATTTTTGTTTAAGTTTTTTCATAATTTTCTGATATTTGCCTATTTTAGCCTATTATAATTGAATTTTTACTTAAAAGCCTCAATTTGCTACAGTCCCTTATTTACAAATAGCCGTCATGACCCAACCTCAATGATTAAAATAACTAAAAGAGGTTATGTCGATGGTACTAAATATGTTTTGAATGTAAATTAAAATCACCTTTTAGCTCCCAAACTATTACCTTGGTCTTTTAATAACAATAGTTATGTGATTACATAGGATGAGTGTAAAACTTTGTGAATGTACGAGAGTATGTGATTGCGATTGGTTTTTTTTTTTTTTTTTTTTTTTTTTTTTTTTTTTTTTTTTTTTTTTTTTTTTTTTTTTTTTTTTTTTTTTTTTTTTACAGAATATCATATACGACATATCTTTATAAAAAAAAAAACATCATATGTAGACGATAACAGACAAGATATAATAAAATATTACGTTATATTTTGAACTGGAAGTTATTTTTTCTTCAACAAACTTCATTTTCGGATTTTTTTTTTAATTGAAAACTATTTTTCTAATATACGACCTTTGTAAAGATTCAAGCACCTTACTAAGAATGCTTTGAGCAAGACAATTCAGGAATAGCAGGCTATTTTTGAATAAATTTCTGTAGAATTTTTATTGGATGTTTTTTTCTGAATATTTTTTTGAATATTTTTTAGAATTTATTAGCATTTTACTAGAATATTTTTTATGGTAAAACTGTCTTTGTTTATGTGTTCTTTTATTCTAGAGGAAGTAATTGACCTACCCACCAGACAATCCCCGCTCTTTTTTTCTTTGAGACTTCTCTTCCCCTTCCTTTGCTGTTCTTGTCTCTCTAACATAGTTTTATTCTCATGGTACATTTTAATCATATCCACATGGGCGACCTAACCATTCACCCAAAGATCGGTCTGAATGTTACTTCACAACAACTTACAAAAGCTTAAACACGCATCTTTGAGGAATCTATTCCCCCCCCCCAAAAAAACTCACTGGGTAAAATTTTCGCGACATCCCCATATATATGTATATATATATACACACACACACATATATATATATATATATATATATATATATATATATATATATATATATATATATATATATATATATATATATATATATATATATATATACCAAGCAAGTGCTCACCCAATATGCTAATTAGGTTTATATTTTATATTTACCATTTGTTTACATTTATATCTATTTTAAAAAACATTGCTTAGCTGTATATAGGCTAAAGACGCAAAATACAGATTATTTTCCTTTTGAACTGATGCCCATTTTTCTTTTCTTTTTTAAATCAAGTCAATTATCTAGTAGACTTACCATTTTCTGAAGAGAACGTTATATCTTCTCGTCTCAAATCGTCATCACTTTCAAGATCGATTTCATGCCTTCGTCGCAATTCTTCTTCACAGGCAAAGGCAGGATGACTAATGGTCTGCACAAGGACTGGATGGTAAGAGCTATCTTCACATAAAGACTCCTTGATAACTTCTTCTTTTATCTTTGGGCCAGATAAATATAATATTTGTTCGAAATTATTTTCCAAATCTTCCCACCAGGGGGGTTCAAGAAGCCGCAAATTTGGCCGACTCGTCCAAAACTGACCGCCCATCAATTCTGATCTTACTAAATATTTTCTATGAAACTGTTTTACATCAATGTGTTCGATTTTGCCTTCTATATATTGATTAATATCACTATTTATTCGAAATACAACCGGGACACTGGGACCAAGTTGTCTCACAAGTGGCACAGAATCACTCACTATGTCACAACGCCGTTTGGCGGACACGTTCTGATAAGTACATTCATTATTGTCATCAAAAAGCACAGTGATGGAGTCACTTTGTGATTCAACATCTTTTATAAAAGCTGGTCGGAATAGTGTATCCCTTCGGGCCAAAACTCTGGACCCTTTCCAATCACACAAGTTCAAAGTACTTTTAATCACCCCGGGTGCACCAGTAGTCTGTATCACATTAACTGATGTTGCAGTTGTATAAATTTGATTGTCCGCAATTGCGAATTCTTTAGAGATGGCATCTGTGGGTGGCAAAGGAATATCAGATGAGGTGGAAGGCGTGACCCCAATTTCTTCAAGATCGGACGGGTTGAATTTTCGTTTTTTTGGAAGCTTACACACACTGGTCTCCCGCCTCTGGGTTGAAACTTCGGGCTGAACGGTTTTTGGCGGATCGCCCGAGTTAGCGTGTTCCATGTCGTCCTTGCCATCGGGTACGTCGTAACTTTGGCTGTGCAAGTAATGCTCCTCCATCAAAACGTGAGTCTGTGAATACATTTCTAAATCAATTATTTAATTAAAACAACTACAAAGACCAGAAAAAATAATCGAAAAGTAAATGACAAGTAACAAAAACATTTGACAACCAAATCTTTGTAAATATACACAGCACAGGATTGAGAAAAGGAGGAATGGGAGGATGGTATAAAGGGGAAAGCGAATATGGGAAATATATCGAAAATTTGAATGTAAATAATAGTAAAATTTAGGCAGTTTATCAAAATATAGAAAGAAGTATCATAGAAACTTAAAAAATATCGTAAATACGTAATTTGGGCTGGACTCAATTTTGGGTTAATTTTGGTAATTGGGCTAATTTTGGGCTGGACTCAAGGTAATTTATAACTTATGAAATCTAGTTAAATGAACCTTTAAAACAGGGCTGTGAAGTCTGAGTCAGAATCGCAGTTTTAGCAAACTTTTTCTGAAGGGAATCGAATTCGGAGTTGGAGTGGGTAAATAGAAAATACCTGGAGTTGGGGCTGGACTCGGAGTCTGTTATATCTTATAAAATCTAGTTAAATTAAGCTTTAAAACAGGGCTGTGGAATCGGAATCACCGTTTTGGTAAACTTTTTCTGAAGGGAGTTGGAGTAAGTATATTGAAAATACCCGGAGTTGGGGCTTGACTCGGAGTCTGTTATAACTTATAAAATCTAGTTAAATGAAGCTTTAAAACAGGGCTGTGGAGTCAGAATCGGAATCGCAGTTTTGGTAAACCTTTTCTGAAGGGAGTTGGAGTAGATACATTGCGAATACCTGGAGTTGGGACTGGACTTGGAGTCTGTTATAACGTATAAAATCTAGTTAAATGAAGCTTTAAAACAGGGCTGTGGAACCAGAATCGGAATCGCAGTTTTGGTTAACTTTTTTTGAAGGGAGTTGGAGTAGGTATATTGAGAATACCTGGAGTTGGGACTGAACTCGGAGTCTGTTATAACTTATAAAATTTAGTTAAATGAAGCTTTAAAACAGGGCTATGGAATCGGAGTCGGAATAGGAGTTTTAGTAACCTTTCCCTGATTTGAGTGGGATTCGGAGTTGGAGTAGGTATATTAAAAATGTCTGGAGTCGAATATAACTTATAACCGACTCCACAGCCCTGTTTTTTTAATTAAAACAATAAAAAGACCAGAAAAAATAAGCAAAAAGTAAAATGACAAATAACAAAAACATTTGACAACCAAATTTTTGTAAATATAGACAGTAAAGGAGTGAGAAAAGGAGGAATGAGAGGATGACATAAAGGGGAAAGCGAATATGGGAAATATATCAAAAATTTGAATGTAAATAATAGTAAAATTTAGTCAGTTTATTAAAATATCGTAAGAAGTATCACAGAAACGTAAAAAATATCGTAAATGTGTAATCTTAATATTTTGTGCGCAAATATGCTAAAAATATCATAACTTTGAAACCAATGCTCCTCCTTTAAAAAATGAGTCAATGAATACATTTCTAACTTCATTATTTACAATAATCACAAAAAATAGAAAAAAAATAAAGGGGAAAAAAATAATAAAATAAGGAAAGGGATTTAAAACTAAATCCGAGCCAACATTTGCAGTTAAGGGGGAGTATATTTGGAGAGAGGATTTGAGACATAGAAGAATGTGGATGGGAAATACCCAACGGAACAGAAATTAAACATCTGAGCGTAAACAAGTAGTACAATATAGAAACTTTACTGAAGCATCGTAAAAAGTATCGTAGAAAGGTAAAATATCGTAAAAGCATAATCGTAATATTTTATTGCAAATACGACAAAAATGTCATAACTTTGCAACTTCGGTTGTGTAAGTAATGCTCCTCCTTCATCATATGAGTCCATGAATATATTTATAAATCCATAATTTAAAACAAAAACAAAATAAAGAAAAAAAAACGAAAAGAATTTGCCAGCCTAAAACAGCCTAAAACAAATAAGAAAAAAGTTTAACAGCTTTATCTCCAAAAATATGTAATGTATAGTTGGAGAGAGGAAAGGATATATATATATATATATATATATATATATATATATATATATATATATATATATATATATATATATATATATATATATACTAGCTGTTGGGGTGGCGCGAAGCGCCACCCCAACACCTAGTTGGTGGGGGCGCTTCGCGCCCCCCCCCCCCCAAGCCCCCCCGCGCGCGTAAGTCGTTACGCGCCATATTAGTTACGCGCCATTGTAGTTGTGTATATATATATATATATGTTTTTAACTACGTAAAACTTGCGAATATACAACATTCTTTGCTGTCCCATTGTCTGTGCATATAAATAGATTTTCAGGTTTACCGACTCTTGAACATGCAACATATAATGGTCCATGGGAAAACAATCCGTATTCAGATCTATACCTCATGATTCTAATGATTGCCCTTGAGCTTTGTTGATGGTGATTGCTAATCGACCATTCCCTGAGTCGCCATCGTCATTTATATATCCCCCTGTGCACCCCGGCGTCCCCTTTGCAGTTATGTCCCTGTGTCCCGGTCGTCATTTATATTCCCTGTGTCCCGGTCGTCATTTGTGTCCCGGTGTTCCAGTCTGTGATTTCTCTTTGAGTGTCCCGGGCGTCATTTATATTCCTTGTGTCCCGGTGTCCCGGTCGTCATTTATATCCCCCTGTGCCCCCCGGCGTTCCCATTGTAGTTGTGTCCCTGTGTCCCGGTCGTCATTTATATTCCCTGTGTCCCGGTCGTCATTTGTATCCCGGTGTCCCGGTCTGTATATACATTCGTTTTTTAGTTTTGTTTTTCTCCTTTATTTTTTTCCTTTTTTCTTTTTTTTTCTTTTTTAGTTTATTTAGATTTTTAGATTTTTTAGTTTTTTTATTAGTTTTTAGTTTTTTTGTAGTTTTTACCATTTTTTTAGTTTTTTTTTTTACTTATGTCCTGGTCGTCATTTATACTCCCTGTGTCCCGGTCGTCATTTGTGTCTCGGTGCTTTGTTGATTGCTAATTTATATTATATTTATATTTTTTTTTGTAGTTTTTACCTTTTTTAGTTTTTTTTCTTCTTTTGTATTAGTGTGAAATAATTCAGACGTCATATGCGGACAAACACGACGTCACTCGACAGACAGACAGACAGACATAACCCAGAAAACAACTTATTTTTATATATATTTATTCATATTTTTTTAGTTTTCTTTTTCTCTTTTATTTTTCAGTTTTTTCCTTTTTTTAGTTTTTTTCTTTTTTAGTTTTTAGTTTTTTTTTAGTTTTTTACCTTTTTTTACGTTTTTTTTAGTTTTTTTAGTTTTTTAGCTTTTTTAGTTTTTTTATTAGTTTTTATTTTTTTTCTAGTTTTTGCCTTTTTTTATTTTTTTCAGTTTTTTTTTAGTTATTAGATTTTTACCTTTTTTTAGTTTTTTTTAGTTTTTTAGTTTTTTTTGCTTTTTAGTTTTTTTTTGTAGTTTTTACCTTTTTTAGTTTTTTTCTTCTTTTGTATTAGTGTGAAATAATTCAGACGTCATATGCGGACAAACATGACGTCACCTGATCCATCCACAGATCCACACAACAGACAACTTATTTTTATATATATAGATATATATATATATATATATCTATCTATATATATAAAAATAAGTTGTCTGTCTGTGGATGGATGGATGGATGTGTCAGGTGACGTCACCTGAAAAAACTGGATTAGGTGACGTCAAAACTGAAAAAACTAAAAAAAGGCAAAAACTACAAAAAAAACTAAAAACTAATAAAAAAAAATAAAAAAGCTAAAAAACTAAAAAAACTATAAAGGTAAAAACCAATAAAAAACTAAAAAAAAAACTGAAAAAACTAAAAAAAGGCAAAAACTACAAAAAAAAACTAAAAACTAATAAAAAAAGTAAAAAAGCTAAAAAACTAAAAAAACTAAAAAAAACTAAAAAAAGGTAAAAAACTAAAAAAAATAAAAAATAAAAAAAAACTAAAAAAAAGGAAAAAACTGAAAAATAAGCTAAAATAAAGGTAAAAACCAATAAAAAACTAAAAAAAAAAGGAAAAAACTAATAAATGACGACACTCAAAGAGAAAGCGACCAGGACAAAAGGAATGTTCGATTAGCAATCAACAAAGCACCGGGACACAGGGAGTATAAATGACGACCAGGACATAAGTAAAAAAAAAAAAAACTATCTATATATATAAAAATAAGTTGTCTGTGGATCTGTGGATCGTGGATCAGGTGACGTCACCTGAAAAAACTGGATCAGGTGACGTCAAAACTGAAAAAACTAAAAAAAGGCAAAAACTACAAAAAAAACTAAAAACTAATAAAAAAAATAAAAAAGCTAAAAAACTAAAAAAACTAAAAAAAGGCAAAAACTACAAAAAAAACTAAAAACTAATAAAAAAGCTAAAAAACTAAAAAAACTAAAAAAAAGGCAAAAACTACAAAAAAACTAAAAACTAATAAAAAAAATAAAAAAGCTAAAAAACTAAAAAAACTAAAAAAACTAAAAAAAGGTAAAAAACTAAAAAAACTAAAAACTAAAAAAAAAACTAAAAAAGGTAAAAACTAAAAGAACTAAAAAAGAAAAAAATAAATGACGACACTCAAAGAGAAAGCGACCAGGACAAAAGGAATGTTCGATTAGCAATCAACAAAGCACCGGGACACAGGGAGTATAAATGACGACCAGGACACAAGTAAAAAAAAAAATTAACAAAACTAAAAAGAAGGTAAAAACTATAAAAAAACTAAAAAGAAAAAAAAACTAAAAACTAATAAAAAAACTAAAAAATCTAAAAATCTAAATAAACTAAAAAAGAAAAAAAAGGAAAAAAATAAAGGAGAAAAACAAAACTAAAAAACGAATGTATATACAGACCGGTACACCGGGATACAAATGACGACCGGGACACAGGGAATATAAATAACGACCGGGACACAGGGACACAACTACAACGGGGACACCGGGGGAAACAGGGGGATATAAATGACGACCGGGACAAAAAAACTAAAAAGAAATAAAAACTAAAAACTAATAAAAAAAACTAAAAAATCTAAAAATCTAAATAAGCTAAAAAAGAAAAAAAAAGGAAAAAAATAAAGGAGAAAAACAAAACTAAAAAACGAATGTATATACAGACCGGGACACCGGGATACAAATGATGACCGGGACCCGGGACACAGGGAATATAAATGACGACCGGGACACAGGGACACAACTACAACGGGGACACCGGGGGAAACAGGGGGATGTAAATGACGACCGGGACACCGGGACAGGGAATGGTCGATTAGCAATCACCATCAACAAAGCTCAAGGGCAATCATTAGAATCATGAGGTATAGATCTGAATACAGATTGTTTTCCCATGGACCATTATATGTTGCATGTTCAAGAGTCGGTAAACCTGACAATCTATTTATATGCAAAGACAATGGGACAGCAAAGAATGTTGTATATTCGCAAGTTTTACGTAGTTAAAACCATATATATATATATATATCTATATTCACAGGTGGGACATAGGGACACAACTACAATGGCGCGTAACTATTATGGCGCGTAACGACTTACGCGCGCGGGGGGGCTTGGGGGGGGGGCGCGAAGCGCCCCCACCAACTAGGTGTTGGGGTGGCGCGAAGCGCCACCCCAACAGCTAGTATATATATATATATATATATATATATATATATATATATATATATATATATATATATATATATATATATATATATGTATATTATATTCATTATAACATGACGTTACAAACCGGGACACAGGGAATATAAATGACGACCGGGACAAGACATATATATATATCTATCGATATTCACAGGTGGGACACAGGGACACAACTACAATCGCGCGTATCTAATACGGCGCATAACGACTTACGCGCGAGGGGGGGCTTGGGGAGGGGGGGGGCGAAGCGCCCCCACCAAATAAGCGTTGGTGTGGCGCGAAGCACCGCACCAACAACTAGTATATATATATATATATATATATATATATATATATATATATATATATATATATATATATATATATATATATATATATATATATATATGATGGCTATACTGGCAAATTAATGGCAAAAGGAAATAATGGCAATTTATATTATTTGCTTCCTTTGTTATAAAATACCCTGATTGGTTTAAAGTGATGACGGCTAGAAAATGATGTCTAGAAAAGCACACGTGGGAACGGGTTTAACACAATAAATTACCTTTCCTCGCACATATAAGGCCAACTCAACACCATTAGCTACCCAACCTATCATCTGGAATGGACCAGGTCTTCATACTAATTTTTCAACCAAAGCTATGAGAGAAGATAATGAAATTTTGTAAGTTTTGTCTTCAAGCATTTTTAAGCAGCGTGAAGTTAAAACTATTGTCTAATTTAAGCATGTTGATTTTTCAACCTCAACCTCAGTTAAAAATTTTAACCTCAGGAATATAATTCGGAATATAGATAAATTTTGGTACATTTTTTTCAGGTCATACCAAGACATATAATGAATAATTTAGTGTAATCTTTACTATATTGCTATGTAAGATAGTGTAACGACAAGGTTTTTCATTTAGGCGAAATTTGGGATCTTGGATGAAAATGGATATTAGGTGCATCATCTTACGAAATCGAAAGAATACATCGATTTAAATCGGTTAGTAATTATTAAGTCATACCCCACATTATTTCAAAGCTTATATGTGCAGCTTAGCAAGGTTGTAAAACTAATTGAATTTACGTATTATATAAAAAAAACTGATTAACTCACACCTTTTTCCGTGCATTTTAATTAGTAACGAATTATATAAAAAAAAGCACACGTGGAAACGGGTTTAACACACTAAATTACCTTTTCTCGCATATCTATGACCAACTCAATCCGATTAACTACCCAACCAATCATCTGGAATAGATCATGGCTTCATACTAATTTTTAAGCCAAATTCAACCCCATTCAATACACATTTTTTGGAAGTTCCCAAATTCGCTCCCGTAAATTCACCAAAAATAGTCAGAGCCCTATCTGATCAAGATATTTCTCTAATTAAAAATTAAAATTATTTTTAATTAAAAATTAAGGAATTAAAAATTATTTGTTTTACTCTTCTCCCGTTCTTATACACTTAAAACCTAATATCTTCTATTTCCAGATAGCTTGAGTATAGGCTGTAAACAAGTTAGCATCCGATTGACAATATGCAATAAAATAAGTACAATAAAATTACGATAACTACTGGCTTTATTAAATTTATTAATTCATTAAGCCGGGTAAGCTATCCTGTTCTCAGGTGTTTGTGAAATTTGAGGGGGAGTTTTTCCCAAAACATTTCTGAGCTCTTACTTTATAAACCGTCTACAGGATCTTCTATATTATCATCTATATTAATATAAGATCATATATATTAATTGCGTATATGAGGGGTTCGTCCCCTCGTCAATACCTCCCTCTTTACGCTAAAGTTCGAAAGCTGTTCCAATTCTTTAAGAATGACCCCTGAATAACAAAGAGTTTAGTTAAAACAAATAGCTTTTATGAAAGTACAAAAACAACTTTAGCGTAAAAAGCGAGGTATTGCCGAGGGGGCAAACCCCCTCATATACGTAATAATTTCTGTTCGTTTTAAGTTTTAATGTTGCTCCTTACTTTCAGATGAAAAACTTGTTTTTTTATATAATTTCTGATCGTTTTTTTTTAATAATTCTGGGAAATCGGCCTCCCCTTCATGGAAAATTCTCTTCCTCCATGAAAAATTCATCCATGAAAAGATCCTTCCACTTAACCTTCTCTCCCCGACCCCCCTCCCCCCCAAAAAAGTACACCTGAAAATTGCTGTATACTTTCCAATAACCAATACTATATGTAACCAATGGCCAGAGTTCACCTTTACAGCTAAACAACCAAAAAGCGCATTCTCTTCTGTAACTCTGCGTATTGGGGAGGGGTGGTGGTTTGACCTTTTTCACCTGGATAGAGTAACTTGTATTTTGCTCAAAACGTGGATTGTAGATTGCTTTTATATAGATTAAATGTTCAAAAACAATAAGTTTACATTTTTAATGTTTTAAACAAAATACGCTTTAAATATTTTTTTTAATTTAGTAGATACAAAATTATCAAGACTTATACCAGCATATATATTTAACTGTCAACCAACATTCATAACTTTTTTTTCAGTAATTGTGGTTATTTTATTTATTTATTTTTTATTTTCTTTATTTCCCTCAAAAAATGAGGAGTACGCTACAATATAGTATAAAGAAAAAACAAATGATAACACTTACAATCAAAACCTATCAAACATTGATCAAATACTTAAAAAAAAAATTAATAAAAAAAAAGATACAAAACTTATGACGGTGACTTTTTTTTCGTTTTTTTTTCGATACCGTGAGAAATAAAAACACATAGCTAGAAATAAAGATTGTTTTCACTAAAGTGCAAATTATATTCTGTCTTTAGAAGGTACGCGGGAGGTCGGCCACACTCCTCTTGGTTTCTGCTCATTTTCTGTTTGACTCGGTTATTGATATAATTTATGTTTGTTTTGAGTTTCATTTACTTATGTATTGTGATTTATTCTTACACTTAAAAAATTATTCGACTTAATTTCAACTCTTTTTTAGTTTAATGTATCTCTTTACTTTTATTTGAAAAACTTCTTTTGTAGAAAAACTTTTAAAATTAATATAGATAGTAAAAAAGGACGAAGATTCTCCAGAGCCTTTACTGGCACATGTTAGCACAATCACAGGTTAGTGGGAATATGTGGAAATAAGGAATACAAGTGATATTTTTAAATTAGAAGAAAATAAGGATCCTAGTCAAATGTCAAACACTAAAGGGATAAACATATCAGAACAGGATATCCTAAATAAAAAAGGATAAGGATCCTCCTGAGCCACTGCTGGCGCAAAAGGTATCGACTCGACGTTTCAGTTGATGGGACTTTTTTACAGGGGCAAGTAGCAAGCCTGTCCCCCAGCCTTACTGTGGCGGGGATCGAACCCTAGGCCTTTATATAGATTACCTTTGGTATTTGGTATAAGAAATACGGCATTAAACCGAAGACGAGTTGAAATAAATTCAAATATTTTTTCAATTGTAAGAATAAATTACAATAAATAAGTAAATGAGACCCAAAGCGAAACATTGAAGACAACAATTAAACATTTAGCAAAATACAACATAATAAAAAATACGAAAGAAACCAGAAAAAAAGACATCTAAGCGAACGAGTATAAACGCGAACATTTACTTTCTAATGTGGCCATTACCTTACCGCTGCAAGATATAGCTCCAGTCGTGTGACCGTTTAATAATTAATATTTGAGTCACGACACTATCATTTTCAATAGTAAGACAATTAGGCTTTAATTCCAAAAAAGGATGTTTAAATTCAAAGAAACCACACTAATTAATCTTTTGTTCGAAGCTGAAAATTGAGTAGGCTGGCAAATTCGTCATCAAATATTATGAGAAATAGCTTTTATATTAGTACTGCTTTCGCATAGAATATCAGGAAATAACTGGGAGTTTTTAGGTATGCCCGTAGCATGGTGCTTGCAAACACAGGATTTAATTCGATACTCTACAACTTTTTGAACAGAGCTTAATTGCTCTCAGAAAACGAATTTTAGCGAGTCCTGCGAAGGAAAAGCTGCAGGAAATTTCTGCAGGAAAAGTTGGATTTAATGAAGGTTGCAGCAATAACTGCAACCTAGTAAAGATCGAACCACAGCCCATAGTAACTAAAAGTTTAAAAACCCATTTTCTAAGAAAGTGTCTACTGAGAAGTATTTCCACTAGACTCTGATTCAGAAATAAGAAGCATTATTCAGATTCAAAAAAAAGAAGTTATAACCTGTAAAAAAGAATATTTTTGAAAATTTCGAAATATAACACCAAATCAAAATAAGACCTAAAACCTAAAATCTAGGAAAACACTTAGAGTGGAGGGATCGGGATGAAACTTAGTGGGAAAAATAAGCACAAGTCCTAGATATATGATTGACATAACCAGAACGGATCTGCTCTCTTTGGAGTAGTTAGGGGGAGGGGGTTAATTCTGAAAAATTAGAAAAAATGCGGTATTTTTAACTTACGAACGGGTGATCGGATCTCAATGAAATTTGATATTTAGAAGGATATCGTTTCTCAGAGCTCTTACTTTAAATCCCGACCGGATCTGGTGACACTGGGGGGGGTGGGGGTTGGGGGGGACCTAAAACTTGGAAAACACTTAGAGTGGAGGGATCGGGATGAAACTTGGTGGGGAAAATAAGCACAAGTCCGAGATACATGACTGAGATAACCGGAACGGATCCGCTCTCTTTGGGGTAGTTGGGGGGGGGGGGGGGGTAATTCTGAAAAATTAGAAAAATGAGGTATTTTTAACTTACGAACAGGTGATCGAATCTCAATGAAATTTAATATTTAGAAGAATATCGTGCCTCAGAGCTCTTATTTTAAATCCCGACCGGACCTGGTGACACTGGGGGGAGTTGGGAGGGGAAAACCTAAAACTTGGAAAACGCTTAGAGTGGAGGGATCGGGATGAAACTTGGTGGGAAACATAAGCAGAAGTCCTAGATACATGATTGACATAACCGGAACGGATCCGCTCTCTTTGGGGTAGTTGGGGGGGGGTTAATTCTGAAAAATTTGAAAAAATGCGGTATTTTGAACTTACGAACGGGTGATCGGATATCAATTAAATTTAATATTTAGAAGGATATCGTGTCTCAAAGCTCTTATTTTAAATCCCGACCGGAGCTGGTGACATTGGGGGGGGGGGGGGGGTTTGGGGTGGGGGAACCTAAAATCATGGAAAACGCTTAGATTGGAGGGATCGGGATGAAACTTGATGGGAAAAATAAGCAGAAGTCTTAGATACGTGATTTACGTAATTGGAATGGATCCGCTCTATTGGGGGAGGGGTTAATTCTGAAAAATTAGAAAAAAATTGCGTGTTTTTAACTTACGAAGGAGTGATCGGATCTTCATGAAACTTCATATTTAGAAGGATCTCGTAATTCAGATCTCTTATTTTAAATCTCAACCGGATCCAGCGTAATTGGGGGGGGGGCAGTTGGGGGGACAGGAAATCATAAAAAATACTTAAAGCGGCGAGATCAGAATGAAACTGGATAGGAAGAATAAAAACCTGTCTAAGATACGTGACTGACATAACTGGACCGGATCTGCTCTCTTTGGTGGAGTTGGGGAGGGGGGTAATTTTAAAAACTGAGGTATTTGTAACTTACGAAAGGGTGACCAGATCTTAATGAAATTCGATATTTAGAAGGATCTTGTGCTTTAAAGCTCTAATTTTTAATTCTGATCAGACCCCATGACATTGGGGGGAGTTGGAGGGGGAAACCGGAATTCTTGGAAAACGGGAAAATTGGGGTATTTTTATCTCACGAATAGGTGATCGGATCTTAATGAAATTTGATCTCTTATTTCAAATCCCGACCAGATCTTTGACATTAGGGGGAGTTGGAGGGGGAAATCTTGGGGAACACTTGGAGTGGAGGAATCGGGATGAAGCTTGGTGGATAGAATAAGCAAATGTCCTTGATACGATTGAAGGAACCGTACTGGCTTCGCTATCTTTGGGGGAGTTGGGGGCAGGGATTCAGGTGTTTCTGGACGTGCTAGGACGATGAAAATAGGTAGGCGTGTCAGGGACCTGCACAAATTGACTTGATAAAGTCGTTTTTCCAGATTCTACCATCTGGGGGGCTAAAGGGAGAGGAAAAATTAGAAAAAATTAGGTATTTATAACTTACGAGTGGGTGATTGGATCTTAATGAATTTTGATATTTAGAAGGACATCGTGAATCAGAGCTCTTATTTTAAATCCTGACCGGCACTGAGCCTCTTATTTTCCTTTTAAATCAATCTATTGATTTATAGAATTTTGTTAGAGCTCATAACTCTTGATCTCTTAGCTCTTCTTGCCTCGTCACAAGTGCCATATGAGCTCTTAGCTCTTGTTTTTTTACTATCTAATAAAAGGGTTTGACCCTATTTGAACTGTTATGTATCGTCATGGAAAGGCGGTGTGGTCTTTGAAAATACCTAAGAAATACGACATTTAATTCACCGTCGTTATAAACCTCAAAAGAAAGTTTACAGCTCCCATCTTGAATAACACACTTGATTTTCGGAAACGCAAAATATGAAATTGCAAAGTTTCTAGGGTTTTCTATCAAAATTGGATGGAGGTATGACCTATATAGTCGATGCATATACAAAATTCTATAACTTAATCAGAGGATATTAAGTGTGGGAGGCAAGGGTGTATTTTCCACAGGGTGTATTTTCTGGGGTGGGGATATTTCCCACCAGGGAGGGGTATTTTCCGGGAAGGGTATATTCCGCGGGGGTATTTTCCGCGGGGATATCTTCCGGCCACCGGGGTAAACACCAGCCCTCTTCACCACATATATCCCTTCGCACCGGGTTGGAGTTTTCAAACAGATAACTTAAAAGGTCTGATTTGGCGGTATCAATGCTACATTCCATCCCTTTACAAGGATTAAATAAAAAAAAAACTAGTTTTTTTTTAACTGAAAGTAAGGAGCGACATTAAAACTTAAAACGAACAGAAATTACTCTGTATATGAAATGGGTTGTCCCCTCCACAATCCCTCGCTCTTTACGCTAAAGTTTGACTCTTTGCCACAATTCTGCTTTTTAAAACAATTAAAAGCTTTAGCTTAGGGGACAACCCATTTCATATACGGAGTAATTTCTGTTCGTTTTAAGTTTTAATGTCGCTCCTTACTTTCAGTTAAAAAACTAGTTTTTTTATTTAATTTCTGAACGTTTTCGAATTAATGCATGTTTGATTTTGGCTCTTCGCACATAAATTATTAAAACGAAATTTGTATATTCATGCTTTTTTTTTGGCTAAATGGCTTTCTCTTAGTTTTGACCAGACGATTTTGAGAAATAAGGGGTTGGGAAGGTGGCCTAGTTGCCCTCCAATTTTTCGGTTACTTAAAAATGCAACTAGAACTTTTAATTTTTAATGAACGTTTTTATTAGTAAAAAAATATGCGTAACTTAAGGGGGTTTGTACCCTCGTTAATACCTCGCTCTTTACATTAAATCGTAAGTTTTGTCCCAATTCTTTAAGAATGACCCCTGAATCAAAAAGGCCGTAGAATAAATAGTTGAAATTACGAAAAATACTTTACCATAAAGTGCGAGGTATTTATCTCCTCCTACATACCTCGCTCTTTATGCTAAAGTATTTTTAGAACCCCTCATATGCGTAATAATCTCTGTTCGTTTTAAGATTCAATGCTACTCTTTACTTTCAATTGAAAACACGTTTTCATTTCTTATTTCTTAACGTTTTCTAACGTTTTCAATTTCTAATGCCCCCTGAATCACAAAAGCCGTAGAATAAATAGTTGAAATTACTAAAAAAGTACTTTAGCGTAAAGAGCGGGGTATTAGGAGGAAGTGAGCCCATCATATGCGTAATAAATTCTGTTCGCTTTAAGTTTTAATGCTTCTCCTTACTTTCAGTTGAAAAAACTTTTCATATTTATTTTTTCATTGTTTTTTTTTTAATAATACTAGAAAATCCTGCGCTCCCTTCATGAAAATTTTCTTCCGCCACGACAAATTCTTCCAAGGAAAGTTCCCCCAACATATCTTCCCCTTCTCAACCCCCCCCCAACCTAAAAATCCCTCTGAAAACGTCTGTACACTTCCAAATAACCATTACTATATGTAAATACTGGTCAAAGTTTGTAACTTGTAGCCCCTCCCACGGGGACTGTGGGGGAGTAAGTCGCCCCCAAAGACATAGTTATAAGGTTTTTCGACTATGGTGAATAAAATGGCTATCTCAGAATTTGTATCCGATGAATTTTGGGAAAAAATGAGCGTGGGAGGGGGCCTAGGTTTTGGTCACTTAAAAAGGGCACTAGAACTGTTAATTTCCGTTAGAATGAGCCCTCTCGCAAGATTCTAGGACCACTGGGTCGATACGATAACCCCTGGAAAAACAAAACAAAAAAACAAACAAATAAACATGCATAAGTGATCTGTCTTCTGGCAAAAAATGCGAAATTCCACATTTTTGTAGATAGGAGCTTGAAACTTCTACAAAAAGGTTCTCTGATACGCTGAATCGGGTGGTGTGATTTTCGTTAAGATTGTATGACTTTTAGGGGGTGTTCCCCCCTATTTTCTAAAATGATGCAAATTTTCTCAGGTTCGTAGCTTTTGATGGGTATAACTGATCTTGATGAAACTTCTATATTTAAAATCAGCATTAAAAGGTGATTCTTTTGATTTAACTATTGGTATCAAAATTCCATTTTTAGAGTTTCGGTTACTATTGAGCCGGGTCGCTCCTTACTATAGTTCGTTACCATGAACTGTTTGAAACACTATAAGAGTTTGAAACCTATTTTAAAACGTTTTAAATGCTTACTAATATCATTCCTTAAGGCGTATCGATAAACTTTACCCCATTCCCTCAAATGGTCAAATAGAAACCCCAAATCGTACGTAATTAATGGGTTTTCCATATTTGACTCATTTCTTTATATTGGTTTAACTCAAGCAATGCAACAGCAAATTCAGCGTGAATATTTCACAGCATAAATACAATTCAGGGTATATATTAGAACATTGGGACAGGGAGTCAAAGTTTATTGGTACGCCTTAAGGAATTATTTATAATCTTTTCTTCTGAAGAGTGCGAACGCAACACTAATATCTTTTTGGTAAATGGGACATAGTATATTTGACAACTGAAATGCTATAAAAGCATAGATAAAACAAAAAACTTACAGATTGAGGAGGGCTCACAAATGCACCAACACGCATATCACTGACAGTTTAACTGAAGAATCTATAAATAAATAAAAAATAAACAAAAATAAAAATCATAAAAGAATAATCACGCTTCTAAACCATTGCACAAGAGGAACTAAAAGAATAGAGAGAATACACCTTGGCTATTATAAACAAAGATCAAAAAACGCTTATTTTTGAACCGGTTCTAAATCTACTGCCTTTAACTATATAACATCCAAGCACACTACGCCAAACATGAATTAACTGTCTGTTCAATCATTAGATTGTAACTATTTTATTACTACACAATCTCGTTTCTTCTGAAGAAAGGATTATCAGCGCAAATTTCCAGTGGGTATATAAGGAGAACACCAAGGCCGTATATAGTCGTAACGAAAATTCTTCTCAAGGGTGAACAAGGGCTACTACTTAAGGTAGCGAGAAACGTTGCAAGGAGGGTGCGAGTGTCCCTGGACGTGAATTTATATTGGGTGCGAAATTATCTGGAAGGATAAATAAAACCTGCTGTGGCATACAAGATCCCCGGCCCCATTCGTCCTATTACAGTTCAGCCTAACAAAAATAGAAGGAGAGGGCATAACAAATTCATGTACACACAGTCCCCCCCCTCCGAATTAAGATCTTGAATACGTTCTCGGGTAGGAAACATAATTCTTAAATTCTTATTGAAGAACACAAACCAGGGTATTACTCCTCCCTTTTTTCTATCGTTTGTTATTTCGAAAATACTATAAAAATTATTTCTTATATTTTCTAGTTAATCTATTTATTAGATGTCATTATATCCTATAATATAGGCAAAATATGGCAAGATATTAGCCAGTCGGAAGGGGTGCAATATTTTCAATTAAGCTGGACCAGGTAAATATCCAGAATTTTTTTCAAGGGGAAGGGGGTACATAAGATTTTTTTCGGGGGGAGGGGGTGTTACAAAAAGACTTTAAAAAACGACATAAAGAATTAGTTTATATTCATTTTTGTTATGTTTTTTACGAGTCGGACAAACATTTTGAGGGGGTTCAAACCTCCTAACCCTTCGTTGAATAAGGCCTTGCCCTGGACACTCTTCCAGATTGTTCGGGATCTCTCCAAATCTTCCGAATGAAAAATCAGGTTCTCTGAAAGCTCGCCAAAAATTAAGAGCCTTCGTAAATATATGAACGCTAATAAGAAATACAAATCTTTACTTTTCGTTAACACTAATTTTCGTGGAAATTCAGAGCCCAGCTTTCTTTCGCGCAAATTCGGGGACACCCCCCAAAAAATCGAGGACAGTGGAAAGGCTGATCCAGGAGATGCAGACAAAAAACCTGAAGCCTTAAATTTCCTTGAATTTCTACGCACTTTTGACTCAAATTATCAAATAATATTTATTTTTATATTATCCCCCCCAAAAAAGATAGGTACGTATATATATATATATATATATATATATATATATATATATATATATATATATATATATATATATATATATATATATATATATATATATATATATATATATATATATATATATATATATATATATATATATATATATATATATATATATATATATGAATTTAACTATGTTTAAATTCGAAACAAAACGAGATGAGCTTGTTTTCCTTTTCTGACCCAAAAGCTCTTAGCCAGAGCTTTTGGCATGCCGCCAAAGCTGAAACCTCAGGCCCAGTTTCTTAAACACATTTTGTGAAAATCCAGAATCCCCTCGATCACTGGAACAGTGATCGAGGGGATCACCGAAACAGAAAAAGAACTTGGGCAGAATTTTCCAAATGAAGGATAGGATTTTATGCAGAAGATTATTACCTGTCAAATAAAAAAGCAACAATTTGAATGGAACCATTCCAGGGAAAGAAAAATGATTATCTTCTGCCAAAAATTCCGCTTGAAATATGGCACAAAAACTCAGAAACCCAAACTCAAAGAGAAGGTTGTCCTGACTCCTGTTCAAGAAATGTACCGATCAAAAGAAAAAAATACAACCTTGAACTTAGTATAACAATATTATTGGGCTACAGTACAAAAACTAGAGTATGTAGTTTTTTAAACATAAAATTTTTTCATATCGATAGTAAAACGCTTTGAGGTTTCTGAAATTGTTTTGGTCCACGGTCTTTTATAAAAGGGGAGACAAGAATCACCTTATCCCTTCCTCCCAACATCGGCATACAATCCCTCTGAAGAGGACTTAAGGAGCCATGGACCCTCTTCATGCCGCTAAACTTTCAGTATAATCAGACAGTTCGTGGTAACGAACTGTAGTAAGGAGCGACCCGGCTCAATAGTAACCAAAACTCTAAAAAATGGAATTTTTATACCAATAGCTACATCAAAAGAATCGCATTTTAATGCTGATTTTAAATATATAAGTTTCATCAAGTTTAGTCTTACCCATCAAAAGTTACACCTCGGAAAATTTGCCTTCTTTTAGAAAATAGGGGTAATAACCTCTAAAAATCATAGAATCTTAACGAAAATCACACCATCAGATTCAGCGTATCAGAGAACCCTATAGTAGAAGTTTCAAGCTCTAATCTACAAAAATGTGGAATTTTGTATTTTTTGCCAGAAGAAAGATCATGGATGCGTGTTTATTTGTTTGTTTGTTTTTTTCCCAGGGGGATCGTATCGACCCAGTGGTCCTAGAATGTTGCGAGAGGGCTCATTCTAACGGAAATGAAAAGTTCTAGTGCCCTTTTTAAGAGAACAAAAAATTGGAGGGCACCTAGGCCCCCTCCCACGCTAATCATTTTTCCAAAGTTAACGGATCAGAATTCTGAGATTGCCATTTTATTCAGCGTAGTCGCTGAACTACGTTATAAAAACCTAATAACTATGTCTTTGGGGACGAATTACTCCCCCGCAGTCCCCATGGGAGGGGCTACAAGTTACAAACTTTGACCAGTGCTTACATATAGTAATGGTTATTGGGAAGTGTACAGACGTTTTCAGGGGGATTTTTTTGGTGGGGGAGGGGTTGAGAAGAGGGGGATATGCTGGGGAAACTTTCCATCGAGGAATTTGTCATGGGGGAAGAAAATTTCCATGAAGGGAGCGCAGGATTTTCTAGCAATATTTAAAAAAATACAATGAAAAAATAAATATGAAAAAGTTTTTCAACTGGAAGTAAGGTTTTCAACTGGCAGCATTGAAAGTTTTGGCAGTTTGAAAGTTTTTTTCAACTGGCAGCATTAAAACTTAAAACGAACAGAAATTATTAAGCATATGAGGGGATCACCTCTTCCTAATACCTCGCTCTTTACGCTAAAGTATTTTTCTTTAAGTAGTATTTTCAACTATTTATTCTACCCTTTTTGTGATTCAGGGGTCGTTCTTAATGAATTGGGACAAAATTTAAGCTTTAGTGTAAAGAGCGAGGTACTGACGTGGGGGTGAACCCCTATATTTATGTAATAAAAACATGAGAATACAAAAGTTCGCTATGTAAGCTAATTTATAAGTTACGTATGTCTTTTGCTAATAAAAACATTCGTAAAAAATTTAAAGTTCTAGTTGCCTTTTTAAGTAACCAAAATATCGGAGGGCAACTAGGCTTCCTCCCCCGCTCCTTTTTTTCTAAAAATGATTCGACCAAAACTATGAGACAGCCATTTAGTCAAAAAAAAAAAAAAATGCAAATTTTGTTTTAATTATTCCTCTGCGGAGAGCCAAAATCAAAACATGCATTGAGTCAAAAGCGTTCAGAAATTAAATAAAAAAACAATTTTTTTTCAACTGAAAGTAAGGAGCGACATTAAAACTTGAAAAGAACAGAAATTACTTCGTATATGAAAGGGGCTGCTTCCTCATCAACGCCCCGCTCTTTACGCTAAATTTTTTACTGTTTTAAGAAGAAGAGTTGAGAGAAAGAGTCAAACTTTAGTGTAAAGAGCGGGGCGTTGATGAGGAAGCAGCCCCTTTTATATACGAAGTAATTTCTGTTCGTTTTAAGTTTTAATGTCGCTCCTTACTTTCAGTTTAAAAAAAACTTATTTTTTTTTAATCATAAAAAGGATCATGGTTGCACCCCAAGGTGTAGCCTAGTAAAGAACAAAACCTAGCCCATAGTAACCTAAAATTTAAAAGCTCGTTTTAAAATAAAACCTCTTGAGTGAGAAAGAATCGCCAGTTGAACCTGATTCAGGAATGGTAACAATCATTTCGATTGTTTTTCACGATAAACGTTCTTTGTGAAAAAAAAAATAACGAAAAAAAAATAAACTGAAACCTCACAAAAATGGCGTCGCTTCAAAGTGAAAACTCTACCATTGGAATCATCATAGACGAAAACCCAATTTAGGAGAATTACATTTCCCCTTTTCAGCAAAAAGAAAAACCACTTTTTCGCAAGGGAAGTCTTTTTTTCTTTTTTTTTTCTTTTTTTTGTTGAAACATCATAAAAAGATGTTTAAGTGCTCGTTTGGAACGAAACTGCTATATCTACGTGCTTTTGTAAGTAAAAAACATAATACTGAGATTAAAATTACAAAGAACACAACCAGCCTATGAAGGGACAGCTTTGGGACACGGTGCCACGTCAATGGCACCGCGTTGACGTGGTTGACTCTAGATGATTCATCATCTTGATGTTGTTCATTCATCATCTTGATTCATCAAAGATGAGTCAACATCTTGAGTAAAGCAATAGATAAACATTAGAGCAAAGAGCGGCTGATAGAGGGGAGGCAGCCAGCCTTATATAGAGGATAATTTCGGTTCGATTTTAAGTTATTGCAAGACACCTACCAAGGCAACGTGGCTTTGGGTCACGTTGCCACGCCAACGGTGGTAGACTATAGCGCTGTGCACAAAGCTGGGACTTAATAAATTTTAATTGATTGATTTGGTGCTGAATTACTAAAAAAAAATTCAACACAGTATTATCTGTCAAATAATGTTTCAAGTACCAAAGGTAATGAAAATAAAATTTTTATTTTCGAATCGGGTTATGGGAATACTTCCATAGCCATATGTCATAAACAATTGGGAAAAATCTTGAATCATATTTTTAACGCAAAAAAAACCCATATGCGGTAATGCTGTTGTTGATAGTAGCAAGCGCCAAATTAAAAAAAAAATAATACTGAGACGTGGATGATGAATCACCAAAAAAAGCTAAAATATATGGAACCTAACAGCAAACAATCAAAATAAAAACCACAGAAAATCGCAGTGTCTAGGTATGAATAGACCTAAGGTGACCCGAGGGGTCCAAGAAATAATGTGTTTATTTTGATGTCGTTCAAACTTGAATCATACCAGTGACGCAACTTAAGTATTTTACCAAAAGAGAGCTACGACACTGGGCCCCATCGTATAATGAATATAGATATCAATCTATATTATTCTTTATACTAATATTATACTATAATTATTTCAACACATGTTAAATTCCATAAAATGAGAAAATTAAGGTAAACTTCTGCCTGAATGTAGGTGATATTCATCATATAAAACACGGGCTGGTGGACAAATCAATATTTCACTGGGGAAGATTTTAGCCTACTAATGTCTTGGATATATTCTTAAAATTACTTGTCTAAAACAGATCATGATATCAATTCCAGCTTGTATCGGAGAATTTATTATTCGGAGAATTCGGGCTACTTTGTACTAGCTAATATATAAAATCAAGGCGTATGTTTCGAACAGTTTTTGCATTAAGGAAGCAACACATGTTCAGGTAACCAAAGACATGAGCAGAAACAGAGGAATGGGATTAAATCCCACAGATTAAAATAATCTTCGTCTAATGTCTAGAAGACATTAGACAAAGTCTTATACATCACAAACAGTACACAACCTATTTCCAAACCCTAGTACATAGGGCAGTCCCAGGTTTAGAATGAAAAAATTACTTAATAATAGGCAACTTCTGGCTTTGTAGTTGCCAAAAAATGACCCTTCTAAGCACTACATCCATACATGAACTCCGCCCCCCGAGTCAAAAATCTCGATCCGCACTGCAAAGACCTTAGAAGCCACAAATTGAGAAGAAAAGGGATTCCATCCTGAACAAGTTTACACACTCAAAACATAAAAAATTCCACGAAAGACCATGATCCCCTCTGGGATCCACTCCCCAGAGTAAAAATCTCGATGCGCCCAGCAAAAACTTCAAAAGCTACGAATAGAAAAGAATCGTCCTAGGGTGGAAACCCTCATGAATGCGTCCTGTTTTTTTTTAGATATACATGATTTGTACCTACGAGTCTTCCTCTAGTTTCTCCATCCTTGTCCCCTCTGGGCCTCCTAACTCCTTAGTCCATATATTGACAAGTTGCAAGCCCCTTGGATGTGTTCGTACTTCTGTTGTTGACGAACGGCCTAACAATTTTCTGCGAACTTTTTCAAAGAAATTTAAAAAAAGAATCCATGCTTAACAAGTTTACACACTTTAAAAACATAAGAAGTTTTAACGCAAGACCATGACTGATAAAAAATTGTACTATACCAAAAATACACAGATATTAAAAGTAAATTTAATAATATTAAAAATATTATATTTCAACGACGGAGATTCTCCGAGGGAAAGGGAATACCACTAGATCACGGCTGCTACTCTTTGGGATTTTCCCCAAAAACTTGGAATTCCAATCCAGAGTTATGGGATATTGAGGAATACTTTACATTACGCATTATGTAAGTATATATTATAAATATCTTAGTGGCTACCAAGAAGAACATTCAGAAATGTTACTCTGAGCAACTGTTACTTTTTAAGTACCAAGGACATCAAAATCTAAACATTTCTTCCCCAGGACCCATCTTAGGTCTATTTAAACCTAACACAGTGATTTTCTAACTTTGTCTTTGAATCGTTTTAATTCCCTGCAGTTTTTACCCCATGCACTACCCCACTTTGTTGTTACCCTTGCAGTACCCCATTTTCGTCAGTTTTGCCGCTTTGAACCATAAAATAAATAAAACTAATTAGCTAAATTTGATAACGTTTTTTTTTCATTCTAACGTCACCAGTATGTTGATTCTCATAGACAACTAGTTTCAAAGGAAATCCATGGCTTCTTAAGCTCTTTAGTCAGAGGCGCCATTTGGACCAAATCTTGGGGTGGGCATAAACTCCATCTTGGGCCCCCCGACTCACTTTGTGTTGCGTAATCATCTAGGAAATGGGCATTTGACAAAACTCCAGAATTTTATTATGTATCTTACCTACTTTCAAAGTTTACAATAATTAATAGCAAATAGCATAATTACCCCAAGGGTCGTCAAGTAATTATGCTCTTTGGTTAATAGGCGTGCAGTAATTTCAAATCAATTAGACAGAATGGATTATGTTGGACATAATGGATTATTATGGCCGGCAAAGGGCCCTTTGTGGTGGAAGCTTGGGCCCCCTGGAAAATCTGGGGTGGGCATTTGCCAACCCCTGACCCCCCCCCCAAATGGCGCCCTGTCTTTAGTGCCATATATTTTTTTAAGCTTATTTTTGATGGTTTTTCATCGGCGCTTCTGTTTTGAATTTGACGCCTGCCGTACACCAAAACTGCATAATTTCATATGAAGATCTTCTTTATTAAAGATTACCAGTTTTTTTTTTCAAAGATATACATAGTTGTGCGAGTTTTCACTTAACCAACTCCAACAATCAGATCTGGTTTCCACTGTACTTCAATATCCAGGGTACCCTGATATATATTGCCTGAGACCGCTTCTGTCATGTCCTTACATGTTCATTTCATGCCTGGCGCATGGTTTATCAAATGTTAATTACTCATCACCTAGCTAAATAACATTCCTTTGTGATGGTTTGCAAATATACACATGAAAAACAGTAGATCAGTTTGACTTGCCAATAAAGATAGATCTCCAACACCATATAGTAGATGTTTCTTCAGTTATAATATTAAGGCCGTGATTAAGTGAACTGATGGAACACGAAAATCCCATGTTAAAATTGAAAATTTATATTTAAAAAGTACTCATGTATTCATTGGCTGAAGATACCGCTTTTAATATCAGGCCGTAGCTTCTTAGAGATGCTACAAAATTTTTGCTAGGATTTTGCTCTATTTCCTCTAATTGCTTAGAAAACTTAGAAAATGTCTAGCTCTTTTTCACAAGTGTACTCTATGAAGGATATTGCTGTTAGAACAAAATCGGTACTATCATGAGCAGAAGACAATAACCTGTAAGATGATTGCAACTATTTTTCGATGTATTTTCCTGTTTTCGAACAGTCCCATAGAATATTTTCAGCTACCTGAAATTTTTACAAGTTTTTTACCAGAAAGAATCGTTTCAAATTGCCCAAGAGACCAAATTGACAAGCTGGTATAATTAACCTGCTTTCCGCCAATGAATAAGTGCTATTTGAAGGGTTTTTGACAATTGACGGTCTCTAGAGAATTGAGAGACAGAAGGCTACCCTAACTTCAATTTTGAATCTTGATGTTTTCAAGCTCACTTAATCACGGCCTTAACGTAGATATTAAATATACATAGAGGGCAAGTACTCAGTTCTCTCATTAGGTGGCATTTGGACTCGAACTCATGCTTTCTGACGCCAGAGTTGAATTGGCCCGAAAAGAATAGCTGCAAAACTAAATAATGGTCGATATCCTTCTCTGACGCTAGAAAACATGAAATCAACTTCCGAAAATTCCTTACGTATTTGGCCCTCTACATATATATTTAGTACATCCGTGTCCTACAAACGTCTTTTCGGAGCCAAAAATCGATGCAAACTCTGCGGAAGAGAAGAAATGGGGGCATTAATTCTTGTCATAATCACATGTACAAGAAGGGGATGTCAGAAATCAACCAAAACAGGCACAGTTATACCTTAAAATATTCCACAACTAATCCGTCTTCTGTAGAAGAGGGAGGTTGACTAGAGTATCAAAATCTATATTTTATTAGCGTAATTGCTAGATGGACAGGCAAAATTTATTAAAAATAAAAACAGCTACAGTTATGGTTTCACATGGCCGTGCGGGACTGAACCTCTGTGTGGGAACAGTTACATACAGTTACTTGGAAATGCATAGTGTTTCTATGCATTTCCAAGTTTGGTAATTATTCCAGTTTAATTATTTCTATGGCTGAGGAAAGGAGATGCAACTTCTAATGAAAAAAAGAGCTGAAAGTATTTTGATAGTAGTCTGTGTGGGAACTTGTCATTCGCATTCCTCATGATGTAAGTAAAACAAGTATGACGACATTAGACCCTTAAGGTCCAAAACGGCGGTGCTGATCTCCGTTTTGAGGCCCTTCAGCCAAGAAGTGCAATGGGGGTTGAGGGCCAGCCATCCTGTGCTTTCGCATACTGACATGCCACTGACCACCGTACCAAACCAAATAACTGGCTACGCCAGAGATCGAACTCATGCCCCTTGGACAAAGAATTCTCAAACCAGTGCGCCAACCACTTAGCCAAGACGGTTCATTTAGTTGGTTCCTCTGGATGGCCAACCGAATTTTAAATAAATACATTTTAAAAATGGTTTTTCCGATGGGAGCAAAGAGCGAAGTGGAAATTTAAAACAAGCAAAATTATTGCTTCACAGCCTATCTAACACATATCAATAAAACTAGTGCAAATTAGTCAAGTGGTGATATTTCCCTATGTTTGTAGGATTGCAGATAACTAGTGCTTTACTGAAAACACAAAAGCCAGGTATAATAAACAAGAATATTGATTTGGGAGCCAAAAGTAAATACGTAGCCTCACAACAACAAACTAATCTAAAACGCTTTTCATAGCCTTACAGGAGCTATGATATCAGCAACTTCCAGTATACAATTAAAATTATCTTAAAAACTTAGGCATAAAAATAAGAGGTTTAAACTCTTTAAACAGCATACAAAATAATGGATTGATTTATCAAGTAACATATAGGCTTCGCCTAGTATTACTCGAAATGCAGAGCATATCAGCCGCAATATGAACAGTCAATGACTGAACTGAGCTCATTGTGCAGAAGTGTTGTCAAATCAAACGAAAAAAAATATAAAGAAGCAATCTAAAAATGCTTTACTTTTATACTGTTAAGAGTCCTTAAATAGTTTACATTTACGGTACCGAAGCTCCTATATTGTTTTGTGTTTTCAGTAAAGCGCTAGTTTTCTGTAATCGTACAAACATAGGCAAATATCACCAGTTGATCAATTTGCACTAGTTTTATTGATATATATTAGATAGGCTGGGAAGTAATAATTTTTGTTCATTTTAAGTTTCCACTTCGCTCTTTACTTCCCTCGAAAAACTTAGTTTTTTAAATCAATTTTTGCTTGTTTTTCATTAAAATTTAATTTAAAATCAACAAAGTCATGATCTTTTTTATTTATACAGAATAATTTCTATTCGTTTTAAGTTTTAAGGTAACTTATTAGTTTAAATTCAAAACTTATTTATGTAATCATATAATTTCGCAATTATACAATCTATATAATTAATAACTTATATAATTTCTAATTTACCTCCAATCTAGGGGAGATAACACACCTCAACCCTTATTAAGGAACTGAACGAAGAAGCCGTACAAGAATTGAAGAAAAAATAAGTTTAGGGTGGAAAGAAAATTCAACTTTTTGTAAAAACATTGTAAAAAAAGAAGAAATAGATCTTTAATTCTTTGTTTTTAAAAATTAAATTTAGTAGCACTTAAGAAAGTAGCTCTAGGTGAGTAGCTTCGATAAAAAAGGTTAACTAAGCGGACAGGTTTGCATATCGACATGCTTGCGGAAAAGTTTGCCAGCTCAACAGAAATGTGTCTATAGGGTTAGGGATTTGTTTGATCTCTCCCTACATAGAAAAGCCGCTCATTACTTATAAATGAATCGAAATTTCAAAAAAAAGATCATTTCTTGTGTAGGTACGATAGACAGTATTATAAACTAAGTTTGTTTTTATTTCAAAAATTTTGGGAAGAATTACTTGAATTCTACTACAGAATTGTTTTCATTTGTCTTTCTTCCTCTTTGGATGCACATTATTACGTACAGAGAGAATATTTCGGTAAAATTGTCAAGTAAATAATATGAATAAGTAAGTACAATAATAATTAATCGTTCTTTTAATATACACCTTTGAGTGGTACCAGAACCACATGCCTACACTTCTCCAACCACTAAGTGGTAAAGAGTTGGGTCAGGGGTGTATTTCGCTATGGGGCAGAGGGGGCAACTGCCTCTCCCAGACCTCAGTTTTCCCCGAGACTCCAGTTCCCCCCCTGCTGAAATTTAGTTGATCCAAAAATCTAAGATACTCCTGTAGAATTCAAGCATCCACTGAAGTAGGTCGGTTTTCTTTAGTATGTCTTTATCTCTTTATTACTATTCTGAGAGGTTCTCTGTCATTTTCACCTGATTTGAGAAAATTGGCTCCGACTTTTACCTTCCCGGGACATTCTTAAGAAAATGAGTGCATCACATTTACAAAAACAGTGAAATTATCTGAAAATGATCACATAGAAGGGACAAAACCGTAATTGAAAAAAAAACAAGCAGGAATCGAACACAAGACACTCTAATTTGAATTCCAACGCTGTACTAACAGAACCACGCCTCTAACAATTTCATTTAATATATTGGTGTTTTTACCTTAATTGCGTACCTTATTAAGGGGGCTTGGAGGAGGAACATACGGAAGGTGTTCTTGCAAATCTCCAGTTAAGGGTTTTGGACAATGATTATTATAATAATGATATCGTTTTATGCTTCCAAGCTTTTCTACTTAAGAAGTGACACAAAAAGTGTTGTTTTTAGTGATATATTACACAAACAGATAGTAATTTATAAAAATAAACTAGATATGAGCCAGAACTTTCAAATGAGCCGTTAAAAGTCACTCTAAAAAGTTCTGGTAGGCCACTAGCCCTAGCTTTTCCACTTGAGACATGGCACCAAAAGTGCCGTTTTTAGTGCCATCTGGAGCTTGCTGATGGTAGAATTAATAGAAAGAACGTAAATATGAGCAATATCTTTTATATGAGCTACTAAAATCCGTCTAAGATACCTGCATACCAATACGCCCAGTAACAATACGCCTATACCCATACACTTGACGTCGATACGTCCGATATCGATTCAGCGTACAGCCCTTTTCCCGAGGGACTATGGTGGTTCATATCATAACCAAAACCATAGGTAGTGGATCTTTAAACTATGTTGAACAAAATGGCTATCTCAAAATTTTGATTGTATAAAATTGGGGGAGGGGGCCTTTAGAGAGGGGGAGGGGGTTAGTTGCTCTCCAATCTTTCCGGTCACTTAAAAAAGGCACTAGCAAATTTAATGTCCGTTCAAATGAACCGTAAAACATCTCTCTATGATATGGTCATTCGCTAGCTCTGGTGGAAAAAAAGAAAACAAGGAATCAGTGCTACCCGTGCAAAAAATTTACTTCCCTTGGTGTTCAAAGTGAAGGACCGTAATTGTTTAATCAAAGGTTTTCTATCACGCTGATTCACATGGTAAACTTTTTATTTCGATCGGACAGCATTTTCAAGGGGTTTCAGGCTCTCTTTCGAAATCACCATTAATTTGTCTTCGCAGTAAACTTTTACTTTTAAGATTAACCAAAGGAATAGTTACCATTCCTGATAATGGCAATTTTTTCACTAGGCAAGTTTTTTAAAAACGCGTTTTTCAACTTTTGGTTATATAGGCAGTGGTTCGCTCTTTACTAGGTTGCAGCTACTGCTGCAACCAAAATTCGGTACGGATTAGAGGCTACGAATTTCGTTGCTACTCAAACCCAGAAAAGAGTTCTATTTTAATTCGTAAAACATTCTCATTTGTTCAACTGTGTCCCATGGGCAATATTTGGTGAGCAGCGTTTCATGGAGTCTTGGTACTGTGACCCATGGGCAATAGTGGGCAAATGGGCCATTGTGACCCATGGGCAATAGTTGGTGAGCAGCGTTTCACGGAGCCTTGGTAACAGTGGTCTAATTTACTTCTTTATTTCTAACCACGGCTTGCCCATTGTTTCACTTATCTTCCCTTTTACTTTTGACTATACTTTTCTTTCTTTTTCATATACAAAACAAATATAAAAACACATAAGCATAGTGCTACATTGTTCATATTAACAGCATAAAATAGAAAGGGGAGGAGGGAGACACACACCGACAAGAATAGGAAAAGAAGAGTAGAAGATGTGCTCCATAAATAAGAGACTTTTCCTAAAAACAAAAAAAAAACAGCAGAAACAAAATAATTTACAGAATTTGCTACCACGTAAACAATAAGAAATTGAATGCCATATTGCACAGAATCGAACAAGGAGACTAACGAACTGAGAGCAAAATTGCCTTACTGCTCGAAAACCGATTCTGAGAAAATCGTGATTAAAGATTCAAACCGTTCCATTTCGAGGGCTTATAGTGCAGATAAGAGAACTATGTCAGCTTTTTTTTTCATCGGCGATTAACAACACTGAAAACTTATAAGCAGGAAAAGTGCCGCTCTCAGGAAAAGTGCCGCTCTATGGAAAAGTGCCGCTCTCAGGAAAAGTGCCGACGAGTCGATTAAGATAAAACTTTTTTTCGTGTAACTAAGCAATAGAGGGCCATGCCGAAGAGTATGGATAACTTTTAAGAGTGGAAACTGGTACTAGAGTCGACACAAAAAATCAGCAATGCCATCTAGCGTTTGACGTTTCCTGGCATTTTTCAGAATTAAATCAAAATTAGTGTAATTGGCGTTACTGAAAAAATTAAATTAGTAATAATTGCCTGATCTCAGTTTCTGAGAAAAAAAAATAAAATTATGGAGCTTGATAAAAAAAATCCCAAGAAACACAAAATGCTAGATGATATTGGTGATTTTTTTCGCCGACACTAGCACCAGTTTCCGCTCTTACAAGTTGTCCTTACTCTTATAATCGTACATTTCTTCGCTTTGACCATCCGAAAGAGCGGAAAAAATTACACAAAATGACAGAAGACCTTCAAAGTTATGATTTCTCACATAGTTGGGTAATTCCGCTGTCAGATCGTGAACCCTTCTTTGATATTAAATAATTTTTTTAACTGAAAGTAAGGAGCGACATTAAAACTTAAAACGAACATAAATTATTCTGTATATGAAAGGGGATGTCCCCTCCTCAATGCCCCACTCTTTACGCTAAAGTTTTTATTGTCTTAAAAAGTAGAGCTGTGACTAGACTAAAAAAGTGAGTCAAACTAGACTAGGTTTGAAAATTAATGTTAAGAAGACTAAGTCACTAAGGCTAGGAATAAGTGAAGATGAAAAGGTGACGTTGGGTAACAAAAAGATTGATCAGGTGGGCAGCTTCATTTACCTTGGTAATATTATTAGTTAAGACGGTGGGAGCAGTGAAGATGATGAAAGTAGAATAGCCAAGGCTTAGGGTGTTTTTTCACAGTTAAAAAAAGTTTGGAACATTAGGTAGATAAGTTTGCAAACCATGATTGGAATATTGGAATGTACAGTGGTCAAATATGGCTTTGAAGCTTTGGCACTCTGAAAAACAGATGAAGATTTACTAAATACTTTCCAGAGAAATTGCCAGCGGACTGTTCTGGGTACCCGGCTGACTAAACGTATTTCAAACAGTTGGCTGTACGAAAAATGTGCTTCAATCTCGCTTTCTAGGGCTAAAATGAAAAAAAGGTTGAAATGGCTAGGGTAAGTTGTGCGGATGAAGGATGACAGATTGCCGAAGATTGTCCTTTTCGGCCAACCGACTAGGCTAAACAGAAAGCAGGTCGTCCTCATCTGGGGTGGGAGGATGTCAAAGAAAGATTTAAAGAAAATGGGAACTTCCTGGGAGGGTGTAAAGAGGCTTCGAATAGATTAGGATGGAGGAGGAGCGTGCGTAACTGTGATGGCCTCAGGCGGCTTGGTGCTGCTGTGAGTTGCTAGTGCTAGCAGTAATAGCATTCGCAGGATAAAGTGGTTGAACCTTGGTGCGGATCATCCCTATTACTTTCTTCATTTTATCGTGATCAGGGGTATGTACCTCAACAACAGTAAGAGATGAAAATTTTGTTATTTCACAACCTGAGAGCGAAATTATCCTAGTACCCAAAACTTATTCCGAGAAGAACGCGCTGGAAGTACCAAGGACAATAAAATGAAAGGTTCTTCGTCCCCTGGGTCCATCTTACGTCCATTTATACCTAAAAACCCGGATTTCTAAAAAAATTTCTTGGTTATTATGCAATTACTAAGCTTTTCCGCTGTTTAAATTTCCTTTGTTGTAACACTGAATCACTGTTTGTTGCCACATAAAAGGAAGCAATCGAAAACTTTTCTTGTCTTCACACAAGCCCAACCAAATGTTTATAATACCCGATTTATTTGCATGTGATCACCGAGCAACACAACAGTCACTAGGGTAGTACAACCGTTATGTTCAATAGGGCTACTGAACAAATATAGTCCAGCGGGAATATGTTAAAATTAAGTAATAAAAGTGATCTTGTTTGAATCAGAAGAAAAAAGGATTCTATTGATATGCCATAGTCAACTAAAGGGATAAACACAACGGAATAAGATAGCCTAATTGGTCTTTCTAAAAAGATACTTTTGTAGGTAAGTCATTTAAGCAATGACTTAAAAGTGTTCATAATGTCTATAATTATATTAATAATGTCCAAATATTAAATAAAAATTAATAATGTCTATATTACTGCATAGCTTTGATTTCCGGCACTGTTTGTCTTTTGCTATAGCAATCAGGGAATTTGCAGCTCTCAGAGATGATGCGTGTTTTTTTCGCTCATTTTCTGCTGACTTTCTAAGCACGTTCCTTATTTTCAAACCTGGCGCCCGCTGAGCACAAAACAGCAGTACTGGACATTGAGATATTTTTCATGAAAAATTGAGCTCCCGGATTTCCCCAATTTTTAAGACGTATATGCTTTGTAAGTTCCCACTTAATCAATTTGAGGAGTCAGATTTCATTGTACTTTGTGCTTTAAAGATTTTAAACGCTCCATAGTCCATGGTCCATAGTCCATAGTCCATATATGCTTTGTAAGTTCCCACTTAACCCATTCGAAGAGTCAGATTTTAGTGTCCTTCGTGCTTTAAAGATTTTAAACGCTCCATAGTCCATAGTTCATAGTCCATATATGCTTTGTAAGTCTCCACTTAACCCATTCGAAGAGTCAGATTTTAGTGTCCTTCGTGCTTTAAAGATTTTAAACGCTCCATAGTCAAAAGTCCATAGTCGAAAGCTCCACAAGTCAGTTAATAAGATAAGCTTAATCTTTTGTTCGGTCATTGATGATCGTTAGAACAAGTAAGTAGGATTTGGGTCGTAAGAAAGCTTGGCTCTCAGGAAAAGAGCAGCTGTGAAATGGGTCATCACACTCAGAAATCACGTACACCAGGTGGCGCAGACTGAGCATGACAAAAGTATGCCAAGCGCTGCAGAAACTGTGCCAAGCATAGCTAAACTGTGTCACACGTGGTGGAACTCTGCAGCACAAGTGGTGCTCGGAGATGTACCCCCGGTGGAAGAAAATGGACAGCCCCTCGCTGACGTTTTGCTTAATGTAAAACTGAATTTTCGTCTTTTTAAACAACAGAGGGTCTGACAGAGTCCCCGCAAAAACCATTCAAACGAACGGACAAAAATGTACAAGAAGGTCCCAAAATTTTGGTTTGTCACGGAATTGGATAATATCGCTCTCAGGTTGCGAATTAGGGATCCTGAAACAAAAGGGAAGAATTTCTCTAACGTTTTCAAAATTTATTGGACTATCAAAGCATACTTTGTTTGGATCACGTAATTTCGTGTGGAAGGCGGAATTATCTCTTCTGATAGCAGATTGAAAAATACCTTTTTTGTTTTGATTTTGTGGTGTCTAGGCAAAATCTGGCGCGTGCGAGGGAGGGAGAAGCTGGGTCCTTAAATTTTCACCATAAAGCGTGGACCCTGAGATATCACTGAAACGAATCCAGTCACAATCTGACTCGTAGAAGTGAAAGGGGAAGGGGGTAATCTTATCGTCTACCACAATGGGTTGTCATATTCCAAACAAGCGTCATATGAAGTGAACTACCCTAAATGAGTCTATGGGGTGGCCATATACAATCCAACCTTTGCTTGAGAGAGGATCTCAAAATTCTTACCATTGGGACAAATACCAGAGGAAATTGTCATATCTGAACCAAACTTGGAGGATGAGTCTTAGATATGTCGTTTGAAGATTGCAAGCCAAATCAACCTCTATGGGTAGGCTACACCTTTAAAACGGGCATCATTAAATTTTGACGACTATGTCGGTTCAACCACATACTGAGCAGATGATTGAGCTGAGGTGATGAGCAGATGACATCCTATCAAAGAAAAACAATCCACCTCCACACTGGGAGAATAAAGTAGGCAGTCAACAAAAGAGTTGGCTCAAAATAAAATCCGTACCAACCTTATACTTCACATAGTGAATAGTTGGTACTCTAAATTTTCCTCCAAAATTATACTCGCTCTCTTGCTATCAACATCTACCTTCTTTCGAGGGGTTGGCATTTAAAGTGAACCATGTCCAACTGAACAAAGCAAACAAGGCTAAGTCTAATTCATTTTTTACAAAACACTATTTGATTACATATTATACAACATTTTCACAAAAATAATAACAGCTGGCTTACCCTAAGCCCTAGTTTGTTTTCAACTAACAATAAAAGAATTGTTAGCTTTAGGAGTTCATGCCTTAAGATAATGTTTGGGCTTCGTTAATTTTAACACTGTAACCCTTGCCTGAAATCCAAGTTAGGAAGAAAAGAAATCTTTAAAATACTTTAGATTGAAAGCATTTTGTCCTAACTTTAACCCCTTACGGCAGAAATAATTGCCTCACCTTATTCATTTTTTTTTTATTATCACTACTATTACAATCTTCGTGACAATGATGATATGCCGCTAATCCAGGTAATTTCCATATCTTATTTTTAGCTTTGATGTAGGTTTGTTGCACCCTCGCTTGAATGTTTCAAGCGAGGTATTTTCAGGGGATTACCTCTACTGGAAGGCTATTTTTTGTGGCGACGAATCGTTAGGAGAGAGCTCGTTTTTAGGTCTTCCTGACGGGGTCTACCGTGCTCAACGTAGTATTGCAACGCTGTGTTTTGAAGAGTTGCTTTTAAAGAAATACATGTACTTGTGAATGAACGACATAGTTGCCATGTCGAAATGATCTTGGAGCGATTATAGGGAATCGACCTAAGATTTTCCAGGAGATGCTGCGCACAGGTTGAAGAGAAGCGAAATGACTTCTTGAAGCGCCAGCAAGCGAAAAGATTTCCATGACTGCTTTGGTGTACGACGTAAAAAGAGGCAAGATGGATTCGTCAGGGAGGACGCTTTTGCATTCAGATAATTCCTTACTTCCTCGAGAAGTAGGATCTCGATTTGCTGATTAATTAAAATATGAAATTTATAAGTTCACAGATTTTGGATATTTAAGTCTTGGTTAAATCCATTTTTAGTATCTGTTACATGAATCGAGCATTTTCTTTTTTTAACACAAGTCTTCGTACCTTAAATCTTACATAATATACACATTTTTAAATTAATACACTATACATTATTGAGAAAGATGTTTCGCAACCATATATTACAAGAATGTATCCAAAAAATACAGAAAGAAAGGAAAGAGCATAATATTCAAATTTAATTGGAAATATTGCAATGTTTACCTTTAATTTTATATCATTTAATTATTCCGTTTATTTATTTTTATATTTATATTTTATGTATTTTAATATATTCGCAGTTGGGATCGGAAGATGTCGTAAAGAAAGATTTAGGGGAAATGGGAACTACTTGGGAGAGTGTAAATAGGGAGACTTCGAATAGATTGGGATGGGAGGAGGAGCGAGCTCCTATGTTGGCCACAGGTGGCTTGGTGCTGCGGTGAGTTGTTAGTTAGTAGTTACTATAGACCTAAGATGAGTCCAGGGGGCAAAAATCCATTAGGCCTACTTAACCTGTTTTAAGCTTCTTAAGCTTAAGCTGTGATAAGCTGGTAAAACGTGTTTAAGCTAATGTTTTAGCTGATTTGCTGATTTTTTATGCAGGTTTTTTTTTAGAAACCTGGGACACATTGGTTGTGGGACACAATTGTTAAAGACATATATGCCTGTGTATATTTCCACTTAACCAATTGAGAAAATCAGATTTCAATCGGATGTCCTTGGCACTATAATACTAAAATCTAATTATTTTTTTTCTCGAGTCACACTTTCAGTGGTTTCGAAAAACTTTTTCAGGTCATGTTGGATTCACACCTCATAATGTATTAGACCTACTTAAGTTGTTTTAAGCTTCTTAAACTTAAGCTGTTTTAAGCTTCTTAAGCTTAAGCTGTTTAAGCTTCTTAAACTTAAGCTGTGATAAGCTGGTAAAGTGTTTAAGCTCGTGTTTTAGCATTTTGCAAATTTTTCACCCAGGATTTGTTTTTTGTTTTTTAAGAAACCTGGGATACATTGGTTGTGGGACACAACTGTTAAAGCGATATATGCCTGTGTAAATTTCCACTTAACCAATTGAGGAAATCAGGTTTCAGTTGGATGTCCTTGGCACTATAATACTAAAATCTAATTATTTTTTTCGAATCACACTTTCAGTGCTTTTGAAGAATTTGTTCAGGTCATCTTGAATTCACGCCTCGTATTTGTTTTTGAGTATTATCTTTAGCACTAGATTTTGGGTACAAAAATTCGGACAAGTCGAAAAAATATCTCCATTTCGCAAAATATCATGTTTTCCCATGGACCCGTACTATCATCTGACAAGAAAGTACAGCAACGCTGACCTTGTTATCTGAAAAAGCTAACCTTGGTTTCCAGTTGCTTTTGTTTTGTTTTTGCTATATAATAGCTTTTTTGTTCTGTTTCTAAGTGGTCATTTTATCTTTTATCTTTAAACGAGCAATAATTATATAAGTATGTATGCATATTCGCTATATATATATTTTTTTCTCGACATTTTTTCTGAAAAATGACACACTAAAATGTTGTCTTGAAAAAAAAAACGATCTAGATAGGTCACAACTTTAGAAAAATTTGTCCACCCCCCCCCCCCCCCCGTACCCTTAATATTTCAGGGTGAATTTTTCAGGGTGCTTGAATATCAATCACGTCATTACTATTAATATGGCTTCCGATATGAGTTAATTTTGTATAGAACTTCTGTGAATGTTTGATTAATTAGCTGCCTTATCTTAGTAAAGATATTCAACAAGAAATATTATCATTTCGTACTGGAATTACTTTCTCGACAGCCTGCTTTCCATAATTCTCTGTTGTAGTTTCCATAATTTTGATAAAAAAGTATTATATTTTGATCATATGTTGGTATATTTCATTAGGATTAACCTAACTTCACTTCCTGGGTGTGCTCGCTATAACACATAATTATCGTTGCTTTTTTCATGTTTTTGGAATGGTCTTATTATCTTTATTAATGTTTTTAATGTAAGTTGGTGTGTGTGTTGTTGTTTTTTTGTGCTCCATCCTTCTATTTACATCAATTTCTGGGTTACTTTAGCTAGTCATGACGAGTTAACATCTTGTGGAAAAGTATTCTCCATTCCACTGTTTTATAGGACAGGACCTTCAAATATCAATAACAAATAACGGTCGTTCGATAACAATTGGCAGATTTTAGGCGTAATATTTATTAGGTATCCTTTTAGCCAGACTACACTGCCTTTCTATGAAAACCAACTAAATGTTCAAATGGGGATAAGTCCATTTGTTTAGAAAGTGAAAACAGGCACAAAAGTCTAGATATTTCAATCACAAGTACAGCAATCGTCGTCAGTAGAAATGCTGAAGTATTAAAACTAAAATTAATATAGTAATTAATAAATATATTAATTAATATATTAATTAAAAATAATTTATTAATTAAACAAAATATTAATTTTCATTTCATTCACTGAAGAAAAAATCTAGTGTGAAGAAAAAAGGTTTGATTCATTTTATTTAGCCATGATGAATTCACACCTCCGATCTGTTCTCGGACTTGTTTTGTTTTAACACTGAACACTTGTGCACTCTTAATTAGAGAAAGAAAAGATTTGTTCAAAATATCTAACCTTTTAAAAATATCTTCTCGGTGCAACGGTGCAATCCATTCTCGGTGCAACGACGATTATATTATGGCAAAAATACAATTGGATAACGACATCATCATTGAATATGACATCATCTCATATTGGCCTTCGTCCAGTTGCCACGTCACGGTATATAGAAATCTACAAAAAAAAAATATCGTCATGACAAACACCAAATGGAATTATTGAAAAACATGGTTCTGTCCTACTTTCTAGTGCTACAATGGAAGAACGGTTCAGGCAGCTAGCACAGATTTCACGGGTGAGGGATGACGGACTACCAAAAATTATGGCTTTTGGCCATCGTCAGGCCAAACGAAAAGCAGGTTTTCCTCGAATTGAATGGGAAGATGTCACTATGAACAATTCAAATGGAATTAAAACTTCACGGGAAAGAGTTTACAGTGAAGCTTTAAATAGATTGGAGTGGAGGAGGGGCGTGCGCAGGTGCGTTCGCCTCAGGCGGCTTGGTGCTGCAGTGAGTTTGTAGTAGTGATAGTAAAAGATGCTCGGAGCCAAGAACATAAATTTACTTTTAATTTTATATCCTCAGTATGGATAATCCATAGATGTAAATCTTAGAGAAGAGAAAAAGTGAGATTATTAGCCTATACTTGAGCGCTAAAAGTGTAATGTAATTCCACTGGTTTATTTTTTTGACATATTATAGTATTCCAACAACATTATTTCTTAGAATGGGTGAAAAAAGGAGTCAAAGAAACATAAGATAAGATAAAATATTTATTTTAAGAAATTGCTATCAAAAGGCCCAAAGGGACTATTTTGAATTTCTGGTTCAATGATTAAAAACAGGAAAAACAAAACATAAGAAGATACAAGGACTAACAAACTGGGAAAGGAACGTCAAAATTAAAATCATCAGAATAAAAATCACTTAATTAGTCACTATTTGAACTGAGAATGGTCATAACATGTTAAAAAGGTAATAAGAGGTAAAACTCAATATAATAGATCTAAATATAAAAATATAAATTAAAATAAGAAGGAAAAAACAAGCGAACAAATACCAAACATGGGCAGCGCATGTAACAAATAATAAAAAGAGTAAAGCATGTCTTTTTTCCCTATTCTTACTACATTCTATTCTTACTATACTTCTTACTATATTTTCTAATCTGACTACATTTCTATTCTTACTATTCTTATTACATCAAGTGCTGAGCAACAAATCTCGAAAGAAAAGAAAATTCAGCCCATTACATTACTCCTTTATTTGTGCGGAAAAAATAGCCCCACCTTTTTAAAATCACGGAGTTGAGATGCCACCAAACAAAGATTTGAGAAAAAGAATACTGTGCTACATTTTGATGTCAAAAAGTGTGCCTTAATTCCATTGGTTTATTTTCGTGACGTAGTTTCGTAAGCCAGTCACTTTATCCCTTGAAGGAAAAATAACCCCGCCTTTTATTATCAAATTAACTAATGTTTAGCAACAAATCTTGAAAGAAAAGAATATTCAATTTTCTGGAGACACATAACTCCAACTTAAATACTACTACTACTACTCTGTGGGTATGCTTTCGAAACAGATTAACTATATTTTCAGTGGTTTATTTTTCTGTATTTTGTATGTGCTGTTTTGGGGTTTTATATTGTAGTGTTTCGTTGTTTATTTTATGCTGGTTTTGGTAAATGGTCTCATGCTCCATACTCTTTTTCTCTTTTTTATTTTAGCACATCCTCACAAGCCCCGCTTTTGTTGCGGTATTATATAAAAAAAATGATTATTTTCAATAGAATTGCTCTACAACTACTGCTATACTACTGCTATACTAACTATACTACTATAGTTAGCATGTTAGTATACTAGTATACTTAGTATAGTTAGTATACTAGTATAGTTGGTATAGTTAGTATAGTTTGTATTAGTATAGTTAGTATACTACTATAGTTATATACTACTAACTATACTACTGCTATACTAACTTTTATGCTAAAATGTCTAGTCAAAAACGAAGACAAGTCAATAAACTAAGAAACAAAAAGAAACATAAAACAAGGGTGGTTATGCAGAACATTTAAAATTAGGGAAGAGTATGCGTAGCTGTAGTGTGGCCTTGGGTGGCTTAATGCTGTTGTTAATAGTAGTTAATTAGTAGTAATGTTGTTAATTGAGCTGCTGTTGTTAATAGTAGAAGTAAAGCCCAGGGGTGCCAATCGTGCAGTGGAGCACGGGAAGCAATTGCCCCCATACAATTTGAAGGTATCTTTTTGATGTATTACCATTAAAAAATTAAATAAAATTATCCTCCTAGATTTTGGACAATATATATTTTTTGTATCTTCATTAAAAAGATTGAAACATAAGAACCATCTCGCAGCTCCAGTGATCAAAGCCGTAACCAGTGGAAATTATCTGGTTTGAGCCCCCTTCCCAAAAAAAAAGCAGCAAAACGTATATAAATTTTTTTATGCGATATGTAAAGTTAGGTAAAATTCTAGTTGATTGACTTCTCGCTATCTCAGAAAGGGGTTAGATTAGGAAAATGAAACTTTCAGGGATGGGTCTACACAGCTAAAATATGTCCCGGGAAGTATTTTGAAGTACCTACCTCCACAGCTTCTCCCTCTAGAGGGCCCTGACCTTTAAATGACCTTCAAAATTATGTGTGTTATAAAAATGAAATCTTGCAAAATAGATCTTCTGATTGAACGAAGTACAACAGAATTGTTTTCAGCTTCACAAATTTGCTCAATCCCAATTTATTAGGTTTTAAAGATATGCACATACATTTCCTAAAATTTTGGAAAAACAAACATTGATATGGCTCAGAATTCTACTCAAATAACAGGAATTGCATTTTCAGAACTAAAGGCAGAGAAAGGGCAACTGGTAACTGAAAATTAAGGTAAAATGTTGTTTTGTCAAAATTTCAATAGGTATAGACCTGTCATGTAGGCAAATTTCAGGGCCCTCTAGAGGAGAAGGAGCAAGCGCAGCTGTGGTGCGGCCATGGGTGGCTTGATGCTGTAATGAGATGTTGCTAATAGTAGAAGTACAGGGCTGAAGCCGTCCCAGTGATTGTGAATACCCTTGCATAAAAACGAACTTGGACTAAGCCCTTGAAGGACTGGCAAGAAGTGAAAAAGCCTCTACGGCGGTCTTTTTCCTAAGCCAGCCAAGGGGACCAATTGTGCAGTGGAGCATGGGTTAGCAATTGCTCCCTTACCATTTGAAGGCATCTTTTTTGGGTATTACCATTTAAAAAGTGTTAAACAAAATTATCCTCCTATATTTCGGAAAATATCTATTTTTTGTACCTTCATTAAAAAGATTGAAACATGAGAGCCATTTCGTAGCTCCTGTGATGCCCCCCCCCCAAGAAAATCCGGCTAAATAAAGCAGCAAAACATATATAAACAAATTTTTGATGCGATATGTAGTTTTTTACCCTCTGAACAAAAATCCTGCCTAAAGCTTTGCTTGTGACACCAACTTATTCTCTAGCGTAAAAGAATACATACATCAAGTAAATCTTTTGGGTGCCGTAGCATTAAAGCCTTCTAAAAGTATTTAAAGTATTCTAAAAGTATTTAAAAGTATTTAAGTCTTCTAAAATAATTACAGCACCAAACCTTAAACTGTCCTAAGTTGGGGGGGGGGACCGGAAATCTTGGAAAACGCTTAGAGTGGAGAGACCAAGATGAAACATGGTGGGAAGAATACGCACAAGTCCAAGATACGCATATAGAGGCTTTGACCGGGCCAAGAGAATCTCAATGAAGAAGAAAAGACCAGGAAAAGCCACGATTGTGTGTATGTTCAAATATTACTTACTGTGTAAGCATGCTTTAGATTAGCTTTGCTAACATGGAAGCTATAAAAATCTCCATCGGGACGAGAATAACAGAAGCCTAAGCCACAGTAATTCTTCAAATTGTCATAATAAACAGATGATAGAAAACTATCTTATAAGATAAAAATTTAAGTGGGGTCATGGCTGATAATGATAATGTAAGCCTATAAGTAGTTAGTTATATCTTTTATAGAGGCTAGGGTAAAATGAATCATTTCGATTTAAAGTTTTGTCCATTTAATGTCCAAGATACGCATGATGGAGCAATTGCTCCATCATCAAAAATACTAATACTAAACACTAAAACCTAACACTAAACAAACTAGCATACTCTATAAATACAGAGCAGTAGCATTTTTAAACCTCGTAATGTGGGGGGTGCAAGGTATACCATATGAGTTTAAAAATACAAATGAAAAAAAAATTAATGTCAGATATCAGAAAAACTGGGTGGACAGCTGCCCTTCCCCCTACCCAAGCTTGGAACCACCACTGATACAAAGCCATAAAATAATAACTAAAAATAGTTTAAGTATTGTAGTACAGAAATTACTCACCGGGACAACACCAAATTCCAAATGAACAACTATTGCCATCTTTTAAAGCCCCAAAAACAAACTCCATTTTTAGGAAATACCGATAAGTAGCAACACACCAAACAACCCACAAGTCATTTTTTCAGCATTTCCGCTCTCTTACAAAATCTACATTTTGCGCTGCTACAAAGTACTCAACTACCCAACGTACCACTACCACTGTTCCCAAGTAACTTTACCAAAAAGTACCCGAAAATACCCAATTTAAAACCTTCTCAATTACTGTAACCTCAAGTTGTAGATACTCCTTACACAAACGTACTACTACATTGTTTCCAGAAAGTAAGTTTTCTTTGATAGAGTTTCTAACAAAGAAATATATTTGGCGCATGTGTGGGATTCAGCCATAGTGGTTTTTTTCTAAATCAAAGAATGAACTTTTTTCATAGTAACACTAACAACCAATCATTGAGAAGAAAAAAGATTTGACGTGACAAGAATTATTACTATGGCAAATATCATGGAAACACGGAACTAAGATAAGTTTTTAATTATGTTAAACGATAGCTGATACAAGCAGGGATAAGGAAAGCAAAATTGTTTTCATCACACAAAAAATAAAAATTAATAAAAAAGGGTTACTGCCATACATTTGTGCGTTAAAAAGCGTGGTCTGATTTCATTGGTTTATTTTTGTGACGTAGTTTGACAGGTCAACCATATGACTCCTTATTTCAGGAAAAAGAATAGCCCCACCTACTTAAAATCACGGAGTTGAGATGCCACCAAACAAAGATTTGAAAAAAAGAGCGATTACTGTGCTACATTTTAATGTTAATAAGTGTGCATTAATTCCATTGGTCTATTTTCGTGACGTAGTTTTGTAAGCCAGTCACTTATCCCTTGAAGGAAACATAGCCCCGCCTTTTATGATCAGATTAACTAATGCTGAGCAACAAATCTCGAAAGAAAAGAAAATTAAATTTCTGGAGAAAAATGGCTCCCACGATTCAAATCTATTCAAAGCCTCCTTCTTTATAACCTCCCAAAGAGTTCCATTTTCCATTAAATCCTTCCTTACAACCTCCTCCCACCCCCATTCGGGGAAGACCTACTTTTTGTTGGTCCTTGGATGGCCTTGGACAATTGAGAAATTGTCCTTGAAAGCCTTGGACATATATATATATATATATATATATATATATATATATATATATATATATATATATATATATATATATATATATATATATATATATATATATATATATATATATTTAAACATCAACCAACAAAATACTACCAACAAATATCATAGGCAGCGCAATAGTGTTGCGTAAGTAAAGAACGATGTTAGCACAATGTATTTTTTTTTTATTGTTATTATTATTTTTTTTTAGACCAGGGTACTATGAATCAAAAATGTTTCCGTAGAAATCTCGAAAAGGGCTCATTCAATTGGAAATTGAAAGGTCTAGTGCCCTTTTAATAGTCGAAAGTGATTGGAAGGCAGCGAACCCCCTCCCACGCCCATCATTTCCCAGAACACACCCAATAAAATTTTGAGATAGCAATTTTCTTCAAAGTAGTTTAAAAGTCCGGAAGTTATGTCTTTGAGGATGAACCCCCCCCTCCCCCAGAGTCCTCAGGGCAATGATTGTACGTTATGCCCTGGGGGTATATAAGGTTTTTATAGAAGGCTTGGGCGTATAAACTTCGGAGGGAGTTCATTGGATTGGTGATCAGAAGTTCTAGTGCCCTTTTAAGATTCAAAGTAATTGGAGAGCAGATACCTCCCCCCCCAAACACATCTTATTTTCCTGAAATGCATCTGATAGAAATTTAGAGATAGACATAGGCCTATTATTCAAAACAGTCCAAATGTTATATAACAGAGCTTTTAGGGTTAAATTAAACCCCAGAGTCAGGGGGGCAAGGGTTGTAAGTTATGCCCAGGGGGCATTTAAGGTTTTTATGGAATGGATGGCTGTATAAACTTTAGTCTTCTAAGGATCATTTGATTGAAAATTGGAACTACTAGTTCCCTTTTAGGAGTCAAAAGTAATGGAAAGCAACTAGCCCCCTCGCTCCCCCTCCTCCCCTGACTACCCCTCTTTTCACCAAACGAATCTGATTGAAATTGTGAGATAGCGATTTTGTTCAAAATGGCCCAAAGAACATATACCAATGCCACAAGGGCTGACACAACCCCCAGTGCCGTGGGGATAGGGTTGTAAGTCATGCCCTGGGGGAATAAAAGGTTTTTATGTAATGGGTGGTCGTATAGACTTCAGATGTGGTTCATTTGATTTGAAATTGGAAGTTATAGTGCCGTTATTAAGAATCAAAAGTGATTTGAGAGCAACCGACCCCCCTCCCCCAGCCCATGATTTCCCCAAAGACATCCAATCAAAATTTGGCGATAGCAATTTTGTTCATCGTTGTTGAAGGGTCTGGAAATAATGTCTTAAAGGAAAACACCCCCGTCCCCACAGCTCAAGGGTTGTAAGTTATGCTCTGCGGGCATATAAGGTTTTTATAGAAGGATGGTCGTATATACTTTGGAGGGGACTCATTGGCTTGGTAATAATCAGAAGTTCTAGTGCTATATTTAAGAGTCAAAGGGATCAGAGCGTAGCTACCCCTTCCCCCTCCACACACACATGTCGCGTTTTCCCGAGATGCATCTAATAGAAATTTTGAGACAGTCTTTCATTTAAAATAGTCCAAAGATCGTATGGCAAAGATAACATGGCTTTTGAGGTTGATTCAAACCACCAGAGCTTGGGGATGATGGTTGTAAGTTTTGCCCCTGGGGCATTTAATGTTCTTGTAGAAAGGATGGTTGTTTAAACTTTAGAGTTGGGTGAAATTGGAAGTTCTAGTTGCCTTTTAAAAGTCAAAAGCAATGGAGGTCAACAAGTCCCCCCAACTATCCCCACCGAGCGCATCTGACTGAAGTTGTGCGATGGCCATTTTATCTAAAATAGTCCAAAAAACACATAACAATGCCTCCAGGGTTGACACAACCCTCCAGAGCCACAGAGCAAGGGCTTTAAGTTATCGCCCGGGGGTCTATAAGGGTTTTTTGTGGAATAGGCGGTCGTATAAAATTCAGATCGGTCTCATTTGATTTGAAATTCGAAGTTATAGAGCCCTTTTTAAGAGTCAAAATGATCTAAGAGCAACCCCTCTCCCCTCACACCCCTCATTTCCGAAAACAAACATCCAAACAAAGTTTTGAGACCAATTTTCTTTAGCATTGTTGGAAGGTTCAGTAAATATACATTTGGAGATGTCACCCCCCTCCCCCCGAGGCCTCAAGGGATGAACTGTAAGTGAGGCAATTTGATCATTGTTTACATTTAGTATATGTTATTGAGAAAAGGTATACATGTTTTACAAATACTTTCCCAAAATACGAAGGGCATTAAGATGAGTCATTCATAGGTGTATATGGGTTGTCAAAGGGGTACAACTCGGGAATGACTGAGTATATTAATTTCGAACTTTCAGGAAATGATAAGGGAGATGATCAAGTGACCAAAAAGGCCATGTTTGCACGCTACTACTACTACAACTACTGCTGCTTCTACTGCTATTACAACTACTATTTCTACTACCACTAAAACTACAACTTCTGTAGCGAGTACTACTAGGGTTGAGGATATTGAAAAAATATTTGAGGAAACCTCGAGGGAAAAGTTAAACTAAATCAAAACATACTACGTGTATACAGATCGCTGATACGGGCGTATCAACAACATTTTTGGAACGGCTTATTGTATCAACAGGAAGCTCGTGATCATCATGAGTGGGATATTCAGTTGACCAAAAGGCAAAATGTACCTACTACTACTGCTATTAATACTGCTGATACTACTAATAATAATACACTGTTACTGCTACTTCTGTTGTTACCGCTATCATGATACTAGTACAATTAAGGCTACACGCATGAAGGTGTGACAGAATATTGAGGGAGAATTTGAACTAAATCAAAACACACCATGCACATGCAGATTGTCAAAAGGGCGTGTCTCAAGAAAGGATTTGGGTATTAAGTTGGAACTTTCAGAAAAAACTTAAAGGGGGAAAATCAATCGAAAAAAAGGTAATAATTATAATAACATTTATTTGCCCACCATCTACAAAAAAATAGATTATAGTGGAGCACTAAAAAAAGAAAAAAAAAAACAGCTTCCAAAAAGATAAATATACGACACTCATTGTATTTCACAACACTCAAATATATCTGCCACTACTAAAACAAATAACACTTCTACTTTTACTATTACTACTACTGCAACAAAACTACTCCCACTACTACTTCAATTGCAACAACTTGTAAGGTTTAGAGTATTAAGGGCAATGGGGCGTCAAAAAGGTGTCAAAATGACACTTCCGGGGTATCATGACAGCGACGTTCAACTGACCAAAAAGCAATATGCACATGTTACTACCGCTATTGATATTGCTGCTACTACTGCTACTACTACTACTACTAATACAACACTGACACTGCAACTACTTCAACTATCACCGAAACTACTGTGACAATAATACTATTAAGGCTAAGTATATGAAGGTAAAATTTTGAGAGAATATTAATGGTAAATTCGAACTAACAAAAGACACTATGTGCGATTAGATTGTCAAAATAGCGTACCTTAAGAACTGATTTATGTATCAAGTCGGAACTCTAAGCGAATACTTACAGGAGAAGATCCACTGACGAAAAGGCAATATGAGCACACTACCACTAATACTACTACCATTGCGACATTTACTAGTTCTACTACTACTATTACTACTTTTCCAACTACTACTTATATTAAGTAAGTAAGTACAATATTTATTACCCGTATTTTTCACATGGAACAAAACGGAGTAAAATGAAAAAAAAAATAAAAGAAAAAAAAGAGAAGAAAAACGGAGAGAAATTTAAAACACAACATGGAAATTAAAACACAATCTATTACCACTACTTGTAAGGCTAAGAGCATTAAGATGAAAATCTTTATGAATATACAAGTTATCAAAAGGGCATATCGGCAATGTCATAGTAATGGTTAATTGTATCGAGTTGAGTAGTAATATTACTGATGTGACTACTATTACTACCACAAGAGCTAAGGGTATTAAGGTGAAGCTTTCAAGGAATATTTTCTCAGATGTTGAATTAAACCAAAATGAACAATAATCATGTAGATTGTCACAAAGTTGACAAAGCAATATCACAATAACGGCTTACATTGTTAGGTGAGATTTTTCAGGGTGACGAATTTTGACCTAGCCAGAAGGCATTATATGTATACTTCTAATACTACTTCTACGGTTACTAAGGGCATTAAGTAGAAACGTTTAGAGGGAGTTTCATTTAAACGAAAAAACTATACACATGCAAGTATTAAAAGGGCATATAAGCAAAATCATAGGCAGTGCTGCTAAATCATAGCTAGTAATTTGTAATTTGTTAATAAGATTTACTTAAGAGTTGAGATCCGAGCGACCACCATAGAATTTCATTTGTTGCGCATATGATGTTTAGAGATTTAAATATATTGCGCAATGTGTTACAATTTCAAAGTTGCATCAATGGTTGAATTTCTTCTTTTCATTTAAAAGCAGGGCGTCTTAGTCTATAGATATGTTGGCTTACGAAACTGGTCTAGTAGTGAGTTTGAATCTACGCCTTTTCTAGCTCTGTAAGTAGAAAAATCGTGAGATAAACCCATTGTCTTTCAAACATCCACATCGACTGGAGCTATTCCGGGGAATCAAAGTTTGCTTCAAAGGCTGCAATAGGTCAGTATTAGGGAAGGAGTGTAGTTGCCTCCCCTAATGTTTGAAAAATACACTATTTTTGTATTTTCATTAAAAAAAAGAAATAATTTAAATAAAAGAATAATTAAAAGAATAATAAAAATAAAAATAATAAAAAGAATAATAATAAAAATTAATAATAAAAGAATAATTAAAAAGAATAATAAAAAAAAAAAAAAAAAAAAGAATAATTTAAGGCGAAAAGGTAACTTTGGGTAAAAAAAATGGTAAAGGATGCGGCACTAGACCCTTAAGGTCCGAACCAGCGGTGCTGATCTGTGTCTCAAGGCCCTTCAGCCAGGAAGTGCAATGAGGGATAAGGGCCAGTCATCCTGTGCTTTTGCATACCCTTCCATAACGTTGGGTAACGAAAGGATTGATCAGGTGAGCAGCTTCAGTTACCTAGGTAGTATTATTAGTGAAAACGATGGGAGCAGTGAAGATGTTAAATGTAGAATAGCCAAGACTCAGGGTGTTTTTTCAAAGTTAAAAAAAGTTTGGAAGAAAAGTCTGTAAACCAATAATTAAAATATTGAAAGCTACAGTGATGACAGTGGTCAAATATGTCTCTGAAGCATGGGCACTCCGAAAAGCGGATGAAAATTTACTAGATGTTTTCCAGAGAAATTGCCTACTGATTTTTCTGGGTACCCGGCTGACTGACCGTATTTCAAACAGTATGTTGTACGAAAAAGGTGGTTCAATCCTACTTTCTAGGGCTAAAATGAAAGAATGGTTGAGATGGTTAGGCCATGTTCTGTGGATGAAGGATGTCAGATATCCGAAGATTGTCTTTTCGGCCAACCGTCTAGGGCTAAATGGAAAAAAGATCGTCCTCGTCTGGGGTGGGAGGATGTCATAAATAAAGATTCAAAGGAACGAAAATTAAGCGCAGTGAGATCTGCGGTGATATTAACGGACAAAGAAACCTGCAGTTAAAAAATAAGCGACAGGGATGATCAAATCAAATCGTAAACGAAATCTGCAGTAAGAAGAGAAGCAACAGTGAGAATCACAACGAGTCCCTGGAATAAAATAAATCCCATAAAATTCATGATTCTTAGATGCATTAGCAGGAAGAGGTAATCGAACTCACGCCAGAATTTCTTAATTCAAATGAAGTCACTAATTTGACACCTCATGACTTAAAACTAAAGAATAACGCGATAACTATACTATTGCATAATTAGAGAATCAAATATATACATGCCTGCTGTGTAACGAGGGCTGGGCTCCCGTTACTACGTTACTATACTATATCAATAAAATCTTGAACGGTTTTTCTCTAGCAATAGGTTGGTAATAACTAAGTCCCAGCAAGAATGGCGCCCCTGTAATGTACTATGCTCCGTGGCTTCACTTGTCCCCTCCCATTTTTTGAAAAATGCTTTTCCTAGTATTCTCATTTACAATAAACTGAAAAAGCCTTAGTTTTTTCATAGTATATTTTTCCTTCATTAAAATTAAATCGAAAAAATTCTTGCCCACTCCCATATTTTAGTGACTTGGCGCCCCTGTCTGGGTTTCCTTCGAGTTATTTGAGGGACAATAATTCTTAAGAGTAATTAATATAATAAAGAATCCTGTGACATGATGTAGAATGTAAAAATGATGTACAATTTACATTTTGCAGTCTAGGAATATAACTGACACGTTCATTGTTGTCTTGTAATAACACTAAACCAGAGGGGGCACCCATTTTCAGAAATTTCTTACACCAGGTAGCGTGTGGCAAGCGTGGTGTAAACTGTGCCAAGTATGACGGAACGATGCAGTACACGTGGCGTTCTGAGATGTACACCAGGTGGCGGAAAGTGGGCACCCCTTCAATATACCTATTTTTATCTAGGTTACCTAAATATCCTTCAGGAAAATGTAAATAAAATTTTTATCGGAATACGAATCTAAGAATAATATAAAGAGGGTTTTAATTAGGCTTGAAAATAAGGACCGATTTTTAATTCGAATTTTTTATATATTCGAGTTTTAATAACCAGATTTTTTTGAACCCTATTTCTAAGGCCAGAATGCAAAAATATCCAATATTGACTTTCATCTTGCTTTCAAATGACTTGAAAAAGAATTTTGGTCAGCCTATCCTTTTACTAAGCAAAGAGCAGAACGGAGAGTGCTTTGATGATATCAAATCTTCTTTCAACACAAGCTTGAGAAGCAAGTTTGATTATAGAAAATAATACGCCTAGGGAAGTTGAGACTTAGGCCTTCCTTCTGTGATGAACTTTTAACACAATTTTTGTCGTGAAAGACATCTTAATTGCCCCTTAATTAACGCCTCAAGCCCTACTTGAATTGGTGTACAAATGGTTGTGAGGACTACATTTAAAAAATATCATACACAAATTGCGTGGCAGACTTTACCTCATCTAAATTCGCTTATAAGACTGCAAAAGAGACCTCGCCCTCCTCTCCTTTATGAAGCCTCTTCTCAACTACGAAGTCAAATGCGTTCTTGCACACTGGTCTGAACGTTAGTAGGAATGGTTTTATTGCGTAAAATTTACTCTTTGGTCCGATTAGGTTAACATTACTTTAAACAGTTGGGGGAGGGTAATTCCCCCTTCTGTCTGTCCACCGTGAGTAGGTACAGACGTAAAGTATTTTAAGCTTTTCTCAAAATCTCCAGTTACAGCCCTTTAACCCCAAACCCTTGATTTATACTGATTTCATTCCTATGATTAGGGACAAAAAGCACCATCACGTGACAGCAGTCACTGAAATTGCTATGGGGGGGGGTTAATACTTTCAAACTGATTAGCTATCTTGATTCTTAACCGATAGTACTTTGGCCCTCTCAAGGCCAGCTTTCGAAGATGAAAAAAAGTTTAATCAGTCCAAAACGATTGAATTAGTTTTCCCTGTCTTGTCAAGCTCCAATTTGTGAAAACAGAATTATGTAGAAGTATGTATATATATATACTTCTACATAATTATGTATATATATAGAGGGGTCATAATTTCGATTATGAATAAATCAGATTTAATACAGATCAGTGATTAAATGAATAATAATGTAGATGACGGGAGTTTAGGAGACTTACTCATTTACTATATATATATATATATATATATATATATATATATATATATATATATATATATATATATATATCATGATATATATATATATATATCTATATATATATATCATGTATATATATATATATATATATATATATATATATATATATATATATATATATATATATATATATATATATATATATATATATATACTACATATATACTAACTATATAAGAATGTGAACTTCATTCTGATCGGTAGATTATATTTAGATGATCGATCATAGACTAGTTTATATTCTTATGTGAAGAACTTACGTTACAGAATGGCAAGGTACATCCGACATAAAGGTGAGTTTATAGCACTGTTGTTTAAAATAGCAAAATTATCAGGCAAGCTTATTTATAGTATATTTATTTATAGTATATGCACTTTATAGTATAAATGGCATTATATAGTATAAATGGCATATAAATGGCATGCAAAAAAAATGTATTCATTTTGATGTCCTTAGCACTTTAGTTCTACGGCCTCCGTCGGTGCATTGATTCATGACAAAATAATATCCAATAGAAAGGGAAACTTGTATGTGTTGAATGTGTTGGTCTTTGAACATGGGAACATTAAAAAAAAATGGAAAAATAAAGGAAGGCCTAGAAAAAAGGAGACATGTCAGAGCTACCCATGCAAAAACGTGAAAAAAAATGGCATTTATGAAAGGCGGAGTAAAAGTCAGTGCTATACTTTCAGATAGTCTTCTAAAATCTTGTCATCATCATATGAGTTGTCCATGTAGGTCCACAGTGATAGTAAAACACTGGGAAGCAATGCCCGCCTTTCCTCATTAGCAGGCTTTTCTATAATTTTTTTTTTGACATTAAAGGAACTCGGTGATCGATGTAATTGTATGTGTAAACCATGACTATTATTTATTATAAATCGCTGAAATCGTTTGGTATAAGAGGAGTCGGAATTGAGCTCCTTAAACCTCTACCATTTGAATCTATACATTTGCTATTTCCATGGGGACCTCTTATTTATAGTATATGAACATTTGAATCTATACATTTGCTATTTCCATGGGGGCCTCTTATTTATAGTATATGAACTATATATATATACATATATATATATATATATATATATATATATATATATATATATATATATATATATATATATATATATATATATATATATATATATATATATATATGATGAAAAAAGGAATCACCAATGCAACAGCACAAACACGTAAAAAAAAAGACAAAAGGAGAAAAGGAAGACTATTTTCCTACATTAGTAATTAATATAGATTAGTACTTGAATGAGGCCTTAACCCTACTCATCCATACAATTACATAGGTCAAACAGCAGAGCCATACACAATCAACCATAAAGAATAATCCATGGACAGCCAGTCGTGTCGTAAGTAAGTATGAGTTGTCATTTAATATATATATATATATATATATATATATATATATATATATATATATATCCATGGACAGGCAAGGTAAGTCGTAGGTAAGTTGGTGAGTCGTCATTTACCAAACAATAAAAACAGAAAAAAAAAAAAAAAAAAAAAAAAAAAAAAAAAAAACAAACAAGAGCTAAGAGCTCATATGGCACTTGTGACGAGGCGAGAAGAGTTAAGAGCCAAGAGATCATATGGTATGAGCTCTAACAAAATTCTATGAATCAATAGATTGATTTAAAAAGGAAAATAAGAGGCTTAATGCCGGTCAGGATTTAAAATAAGAGATCTGAGTCACGATGTCCTTCTAAATATCAAAATTCATTAAGATCCGATCACCCACTCGTAAGTTATAAATACCTAATTTTTTCTAATTTTTCCTCTCCCTTTAGCCCCCCGGATGGTCGAATCTGGGAAAGCGACTTTATCAAGTCAAATTGTGCAGCTCCCTGACACGCCTATCAATTTTCATCGTCCTAGCACGTCCAGAAGCACCAAACTCGCCAAATCACTGAACCCCTCCGCCCAACTCCCCCAAAGAGAGCGAATCCAGTACGATTATGTCAATCACGTATCAAGGACATTTGTTTATTCTATCCACCAAGCTTCATCCCGATTCCTACACTCCAAGTGTTTTTCCAAGATTTCCCCCTCCAACTCCCCCCAATGTCAAACGATCTGGTCGGGATTTGAAATAAGAGCTCTGAGACATGAAATCTTTCTAAAAATCAAATTTCATTAGGATCCGATCACCTATTCGTAAGATAAAAATACCCCAATTTTCACGATTTCCAAGAATTCCGGTTTCCCCCTCCAACTCCCCCCAACGTCACAGGATCTGGTCGGAATTTAAATAAGAACTTTAAAGCACAAGATCCTTCCAAATATCAAATTTCATTAAGATCTGGGCACACTTTCGTAAGTTACAAATACCTCAATTTTCGAAATTACCCCCCCCCCTCCAATTCCACCAAAGAGAGCAGATTCTTCCCATCCAGTTTCATCCTGATCTCACCACTTTAAGTATTTTCTGAGATCCCCCCCCCAACTGCCCCCCCCCCAATTACGCTTGATCCGGTTGAGATTTAAAATCAGAGATCTGAGTTACGAGATCCTTCTAAATATGAAGTTTCATGAAGATCCGATCACTTCTTCGTAAGTTAAAAATACGTCATTTTTTATTATTTTTCAGAATTAACCCCCCTCCCCAATATATCGGATCCGTTCCAATTATGTAAATCACGTATGTAAGACTTCTGCTTATTTTTCTCACCAAGTTTCATCCCGATCCCTCCAATCTAAGCGTTTTCCATGATTTTAGGTTCCCCCACCCCAAACTTCCCCCAACGTGACCAGATCCAGTCAGGATTTAAAATAAGAGCTTTGAGACACGATATCCTTCTAAATATCAAATTTCATTGAGATCCGATAACCCGTTCGTAAGTTAAAAATACCTCAGTTTTTCTAATTTTTCAGAATTAACCCCTCCCCCAACTACGCCAAAGAGAGCGGATCCGTTCCGGTTATGTCAATCATGTATCTAGGACTCGTGATGTTTTTTTCCACAAGTTTCATCCCGATCCCTCCATTCTAAGTGTTTTTAAAGTGTTAGGTTTCCCCCCTCCCAACTCCCCCCCCAATGTCAGCAGATCTGGTCGGGTTTAAAATAAGAGCTCTGAGCCACGATATCCTTCTAAATATCAAATTTCATTGAGATCCGATCACCTGTTCGTAAGTTAAAAATACCTCATTTTTTCTAATTTTTCAGAAATAACCCCCCCCCCCCAACTATCCCAAAGAGAGCAGATCCGTTCCGTTTATGTCAATCATGTATCTAGCACTTGTGTTTATTTTCCCCACCAAGTTTCATCCCGATCCCTCAACTCTAAGTGTTTTCCAAGTTTTAGGTTTCCCCCTCGCAACTCCCCCCCCAATGTCACCAGATCCAGTCGGGATTTAAAATAAGAGCTCTAAGACATGATATCCTTCTAAACATCAAATTTCATTGAGATCTGATCACCCGTTCGTAAGTTAAAAATACCTCATTTTTTTCTAATTTTTCAGAATTACCCCCCCCCCCAACTACCCCAAAGAGAGCGGATCCGTTCCGATTATGTCAATCATGTATCTGGGACTTGTGCTTATTTTTCCCATCAAGTTTCATCCCGATCCCTCCACTCTTAAGTGTTTTCCAAGATTTTAGGTTTCCCCCCTCCAACTCCCCCCAATGTCATCAGATCCGGTCGGGATTTAAAATAAGAGCTCTGAGACACAATATCATTCCAAACATCAAATTACATTAAGATCCCATCACCCATTCATAAGTTAAAAATACTTCATTTTTTCTATTTTTCCGAATTAACCGACCCCCCACTCCCCCCCCAGATGGTCAAATTGGAAAAACGACTATTTCTAATTTAAGCTGGTCCCGTCCCTGATACGCCTGCCAAATTTCATCGTCCTAGCTTACCTCGAAGTGCCTAAAGTAACAAAACTGGGACCGACAGACAGACAGACCGACAGACAGACCGACAGAATTGGCGATTGCTATATGTCACTTGGTTAATACCAAGTGCCATGAAAAAAAAGACAAATAATTCAGAGGCAACAACCCAACACAAGGGCTCATCAGGAGAATACACACTTGCCTATAGGGTTTCGGCACTTTAAATTCTCAGAAGAAAAAACAATACCCAAGCAAGTGGCGTGCCTACCATAAATTCCCTATGGTATCCCCGTGTTAGGTATCTGAACTTTATTATGATCGGTAGATTACATTTAGATTATCAATCATAGACTACTTTATATTCTTATGTGAAGTAACTTACGTTACAGAATGGCAAGGTACATCCGACAAAAGGTGAGTTCAGAAAACCAAAAACGTTAATTCAACTAACCTTTGGTCAACTAATTGGGTGCTGGAAACCGTGGAATATGAAACACAAAATAATAGCACATGCCTAAGTAGTAGAAGGTGCGGTTTGAAGATATAGTAACACTGTTTCACAAAGATGGTATTTCAGCAGAACAGGACAAACACAGTTTGAGTTAGTATGGCCAGGAAACAGGTCTTTCATAGAAATGGCTGTCTTTCTAAATCCATCTAACGAATGATACAATTTTTGCCCCAATCTACCACATTCCACCATACTCCAATGCACTTAGCAGCATAATACAAGGCCACCTTACGCTGTGGCATCCCACTCCGTTTGCACACTCTGCCACAGTGAACAGTATTCTACAAAATCGATCCACATCCTGTCACCCCACTCCATTTGCATACTGTTTACATAGTCATGTACATTACGCTCCGCCACTGCGGATCACTTCCTGTTACGCTGCGCCACACCATGATCCATCACGCGGGGCCAGAGGACACCTGGTGAGCCCGTTTTATAAATTGGTCAGCCCCTCGGATTCAAGACGTTCACATTCCTGCTTTCCAAATTGAATACGAAGTCTTTAATTACTTTTCCAAATTTTTCAGGTACTAGATTTTTCTGGTGGGGGGGTACATGGGAGGATCTTTCAATGGAGGAGTTTTTCATGGGAGAAGGGAATTTTCAATGCATTGGGAGCCAGATTTCTCAGCATTATTTGAAAAATGATCAGAGATAAAATTAAAAAACAATTTTTTCAAATGAAAATAAGGAACAACATTAAAACTTAGAACAAAGAGAAATTATTACTTATATGAGGGGGACCGCCCCCTCGTCAATACCTCACTCCTTGCGCAAATGTTTTTTTAGTACTTTTAAAAGAGCTATTTATTCTAATTGAACGGCCCTTGTGGTTCAGGAGTCATCATTAAGAACTGGGTCAAAATTCGAACTTTAGCGTAAAGAGCGAGGTATTGACGAGGGGGCAACGCCCCTTATACACGTAATAATTTTGTTCGCTTTAAGTTTTAATGTTGCTCCTTAGTTTCAGTTGAAAAAACTTTTATCACATAGATATAGAGCTGTTCCGAGTTCACAAAAGACACATGCCATGGCTTGAAAAAGAAATCCTATTAAGACATTCTAAATTCCCATAGAAACAATTGTGGAGACATGATTATTTTATTTGTCTCAAGTGGGTAACACCTATCTTTAATGATAATTGTTACATAATTGAAGAACTATAATTTATTAACATTGGCAATTAAACTGCTCGTGACGAAGACCAAAGGACCCAAGTAATCTGCATTTTATTTCTATAAAAGAACAAATAAAGATATACAAACAGGCCCCCAGAGAAATAAAATTAATTATTTTTGGGGGTAATTTCATTGATGAGCTTTCAAACGTCAAACTGATTTGATGAAAATGAAGATACGCAGTACGTTATTTTTAAGGAAGCTTATTATTGTATTGTAAGGAACCTTATATTTCTTACTGTCCAATGTGGTAAGGATGTCAACTTTTCCTTCTCTTTTAAACCGCTTTCTAAGGCTTACAATACAGGCAAAAGCCTCATTCAGGAAACTAATCCATCAGGGGTTTCCGTCCTATGAACCTTGTCTAAGGGTATAATGTGAGGTTTTTTGTACATGCATGTTCAAGACCAACTTAAGTCAAAGATAATTTTTTTGAAAAAGAATATATTTTTGGCTCCAATTTTAAGACTAATTCACAAGCCGGAAAAATTTTTCTTAAGAGACGAGTGTTCAAAATGGGTATCCCCATTTTGGGCTGGGTAAACAATGGGCAAGATTTATAGCTTGCAGCCCTTCCCCCAGCGAAAGTGGGGGATGAAGTCATCCTCAAAGACATAGTTAATAGATTTTTTTGACTATGCTGAATAAAATGGCTATCCTTTACTGGATCACGATATATTCTTTAGTGTACATGTTTTACTTTTTCTCAGCGTCATTGTAACCTCCCCAAGCCCTTAAGTGTTCTGCCGTCTGTTGCCTCTGATCAAAATAATTATCATCTTTGTAATACAAAAATATATCTAAATAAAATAATAAATAAATAAATATATAATAATAAATAATAATAAATAAAATACATCTGAATGTCTAAAAAATAAAAATATAATTATATCTTTCAAAAAAAATATAATTATAATGATAAAATGTTAAAATAAGAAATAATAAAAATATAATAATAAAAATTCTAATTCCTTCAACTTTTTCAACTAAGGTCAGACTTCGATGTTGTAACAACAAGTCATATTGTGTGGAATACTATCCCTAAATCAGCTCGGAGGGGCCACACCTTTAGTTTGTTTCAAAATAAATGTTAACAAAATTCGGTTTCTTAGCATTTATTTCTTCTTCTTTTTTCTCTCTTTTTAAGATTCATTGAAGTTAATTTAATATATTTAATTTATCTAATCTATTTAATTATTAATTTTTGAATTTTACACTTTTCTTTCTCAATGTAACTGACTTTTTTCTCTGTTTCGTATATATATATATATATATATATATATAGTAACTGACTTTTTTCTCTGTTTCGTATATATATATATATATATATATATATATATATATATATATATATATATATATATATATATATCCCCTCTAATTACTATTTACTAATTACCTTCTAATTACTAATCGTCAATACTTAATCTTCCGACAATTTTTATTTTGTTTTGCAGATAAACCCATTGGTCCATATGACGACTTGATGTTGATTTGAACAGCAACACCAAGCGTTTGCATGCAATGCAAACGCTTTCCATTAGGCTGTTTTACTATGATTTTTTTTTTTTTTTTTTTTTTTTTTTTTTTTTTTTTTTTTTTTTTTTTTTTTTTTTTTTTTTAATAGCTCATGAGTTCCAAAGGGAAAAATAGAAGACGCACAGAACTCACTGCCACCGAGCCTCTGCAATCTGCCACTGAGCCTCTACGATTTATAACAGAGCCTCTTCGCCTCCGATTCTGTATTTGATTTTAGTTTTATATCTCTGTTTAACATTACCTCTAGCTACAAAGAGATTGACTGGGTAGTGTCATGTGCAATATAAAACAAGAGCTAAGAGCTCATATGGCACTTGTGACGAGGCCGGAAGAGCCAAGAGCTCACAATTGCCATACTAGCTCTAATATTTGCTAGAGTTAGTATGAGCTAGTATGCTAGTATGAGCTCTAGCAAAATTCTAAGAATCAATAGATTGCTTTAAAAAGAAAATAATAGGCTTAATGCTGGTCGGGATTTAAAATAAGAGCTCTGAGTCACGAGGCCCTTCTAAATATCAAAATTCATTAAGATCCGATCACCCACTCATAAGTTAAAAATACCTCAATTTTTCTAATTTTTCCTCACCCTTCAGCCCCTCAGATGGTCGAATCGGGGAAAATGACTTTATCAAGTCAATCTGTGCAGCTCCCTGACACACCTACCAATTTTCACCGTCCTAGCACGTCCAGAAGCACCAAACTCGCCAAAATACTGAATCCCATCCCCTAACTCCTCCAAAGAGAGCGGATCCAGTCCGGTTATGTCAATCACGTATCTACGACATTTATAAGCGTTTTCCAAGATTTCTGGTTTCCCCCTCCAACTCTGGTTTCCCAATGTCAACAGATCTGGTCGGGATTTCAAATAAGAGCTCTGAGACACGAGTTCCTTCTAAATATCAAATTTCATTAAGATTTGGTCATCCGTTCTTAAGTTAAAAATACCTCAATTTTTCCAATTTTTCCAAATAAACAACCCCCAGCTCCCCCAAAAAGAACGGATCCGCTCCAATTATGTCAATGTCGTACCTATAACTTATGCTTAATCTTCCCATCAAATTTCATCCCGATTTCTCCACTCTTAAGCGTTTTCATAGATTTCCGGTTTCCATGATTTTTGGTTCCCCCCCCCAACCCTCTATGTCTCCAGACCCAATTCGAATTGAAAATGGAGCATCTGGGACACAATATTCTTCTATATATCAAGTTTCATTAAGATCCGATCACCCATTCGTAAGATACCTCTATTTTCACGTTTTCCAAGAATTCCGGTTTCCCCCTCCAGCTCCCCCCCCCCATGTCACCGGATCTGGTTTGGATTTAAAATGAAAGTTCTAAAGCACAAAATCCTTCTAAATATCAAATTTCACTAAGATCTGATCATCCGTTCGTAAGTTATAAATACCTCATTTTTTCTAATTCTTCCGAATTAATTCACCCCCCAACTCCACCAAAGAGAGCGGATTCGGTCCAGTTATGTCAGTCACGTATCTTGGACTTATGCTTATTCTTCCCACCAAGTTTTATCCTGATCTCTCTGCTTTAAGCTTTTTCCAAGATTTCCGCCGCCCCCCCTAATGACGCTGTATTCGGTCAGGATTTAAAATAAGAGATCTGAGTTACGAGGCCCTTCTAAATATGAAATTTCATTATGATCCGATCACTCCTTCATAAGTTAAAAATACCTAATTTTTCTCTATTTTTATAGAATTAACCCTCCTCCCCCACCAACTCCCCCAAAGAGGGCAGATCCGTTCTGGTTATTTCAATCGCATATCTAGGACTTGTGCTTATTTTTTCCCGCCAAGTTTCATCCCGATCCCTCCACTCTAAGCGTTTTCCAAGATTTTAGGTCCCCCCAACTCCCTCCAAAGTCACCTGGTCCGGTCGGGATTTAAAATAAGTTCTCTGAGACAAGATATCTTTCAAACATCAAATTTCATTAAGATCCGATCACTTCCTCGTAAGTTAAAAATAACCCATTTTTTCTAATTTTTCAGAATTGACCCCCTCCCCCCAATTCTCCCAAAGAGAGCGGATCCGTTCCGGTTATATCAAACACGTATCCAGGACCTGTGCTTATTTTTCCCACCAAGTTTCATCCCGGTCCCTCCACTCTAAGCATTTTCCAAGATTTAAGGTTATCCCCCCCAACTCCCCCATTGTCACCAGATCTGGTCGGGGTTTAAAATAAGAGCTCTGAGACATGATATCCTTCCAAACATCAAATTTCATTAAGATCCGATCACCCGTTCGTAAGTTAAAAGTACCTAATTTTTTTCTAATTTTTCCAATTTAACCGTCCCCCCACTCCCCGCCCCTCAGATGGTCGAATCGAGGAAACGACAATTTCTAATTTAATCTGGTCTGATTCCTGATAGGCCTGCCAAATTTCACCGTCCTAGCTTACCTGGAAGTGCCTAAAGTAGCAAAACCAGGACAGACAGACAGACAGACCAACAGACTGACAGAATTTGCGATCGCTATATGTAAGTAAGTAAGTAAGTACTTTTATTACCCGAAAATTCACTGGAATTACATCGGAGTACGGATGGAAAAAGAATAGAAAATCACACTACGAACATAACCATAAGTAAACACACACTATGTACACCAACATAACTACTGACACATGATAGCTAGCCATGGGTTCGTCCTTCCCTCAACCTTTTCCAGAAAATTCTCTACGACCCGGTTAGTGCAAACTGTTGGATCGGACACTCCGTAATTACGCATGATATACGAGTTCTTCGTCGACGGAGGAAGTCTCAGAAGGAACTTCGCAAATCGAAAAAACAGAACTCTTACTTTGGTACATTGGGCGGATGACAAATAATTCCAAAAAGATGCTATAAACAGTGCATGTGGGAGGGCAATGGCATTATACAGCGACGCAAGAAATCTACAGCAGAATCGATGTCTGTTACCAATGATTGATCCGTAAGCAATCCGGATTTTCGCCTCTACGTGTCGTAAAAGCGACGCTCTTGTTGAGTAGAGGCTTCGACCGATTGGTAAACCAAGGTAGGTAATGCTCTCACATGGCTTAACAGCTGAATCCCCTAAAGGAATTTCTTTCTCATAATACCCCGCATTGAAGAACAGTACAGCCGATTTAGACACATTAAATGATAAATCTATTTTATTATATTCCCTACTCAAAACATCAAAATTCTTCGATAGTCGATCAGCAGACCTGTTCAAATTAAGTAGGTCGTCAGCATACGCCATCGACCCTTTTGAAACACAAGACGTAGCTACCTGGGCTTGTGCAGGCAGAACGCTATTTTTATACAAAGTCGGAGACACAACTGAGCCTTGCCTGACCCCTTTACAAACTGGTACAACAATGGATTCAGTCGGACATGGGGGTATTTTAATTTGTGCTCTAAGGTTATTGTACATATAATACACAACTCTGACAATACACAGATTTAGCCCTTGTTTATACGCTTTTAAAAGGATCTGTGCATGCACCGACGAGTCAAAAGCCTGGCTTACACCAAAAGAACCAATAACTAATGGGTCACCTGTTGCCTCAGAATCAGACAAAATGGCAGCAAGGGCAAACAGAGCATCAGCACAACCAAGACCTACCGTAAAGTCAAACTGGTAGTTTGGCATTTGGCAATAGTTTCTAACATTCGGCAATATAAGCATTTCAAAAAGCTTACATAAAACTGGCAAAACAGTAATTGGGCGATAGGAGGAGCATATATTAGCTGGCTTCCCTTTTTTCAGGATGGGCATAAGTTGTCCTCTACAGAAAACATTGGGCACAATACCGACTACGAATATGATCTGGTACAATAATGTTAACATTTCATATAAAAGACGAGTACCATTCACAAGGTGAAGTGCACACAAACCATCAACTCCGCGCGATTTGTTTCTTTTTCAACTTAAAGACATTTGCAGTTACATCTGAAACAGTTACAGTGAAGTCCGGAAGACTCGAATCTGATTGGTAGATACCAAGCGCCATAAAAATAGACAGAATAAAATGACTTTACATGAAAAAGAATGGGGAGCAAAAGAGGTACAAAAGAAGGGGAGCAGGGCAAGACTAATGTTGACTAATTGATGCTACACTAATTGATGTTGCTTTGAACAACAGCATCAAGCAGTTGCATGCAATCAGTGACACACAGAACTCACTGCCACTGAGCCTCTGCAATCTGCCACTGAGCCTCTATGATTTGTAACAGAGTCTCTTCGCCTCCGATTCTGTATTTGATTTTAGTTTTATACCTCCTTTTCACACTAACTCTAGCTACAAAGAGACTGACTGGGTAGGGGCATGTGCAAAATAAAACAATAGACAGAATAAAATAACTGTACATGAAAGAGAATATTACAACAAAAGGGGGCAGGGCGAGACTAAATGATGGTAAATCAAATAAAAAGAACAAAATGACAGAAATTTCGTTATTTGCCAGCTACGAAACAAAATTCAAATTAGCGCTAGCTATATACCAGTATAATTAAAATCTCATTTTGAATGGCTATTTACAGATATATGGCATATACAGAACAGATATACTTTGGCATATTTTGTTTTCCTGACTTTAAAGTAGGAATTCAACCTTTTTTCTTGGTTATAATTACTTCGTAAAAGCATATTACCTGAGAACAGGCAAAATAACTTCACCCAGGGCATTCCAGAACACTCCTTTACGGCAGATGCACTCCAATCTAAGGGAGATAAGACGCCGCAACCCTAGTTAAGGAGCTGAATGAAGAAGCCGTAGGCTACAAGAATTGAAGGAAAAAATAATTTTAAGAAAGGAAAGAAAAATCAAGACATAGTGTTGCTTTTTTTGTAATTTTTTTTTAAGAAGAAATGGTTCTTTAATTCTTGGTTAATAGATCTTTAATTCAGGTTTGCATATCAACATGCTTGGGGAAAATTTAAAAGCTCAACAGAAATGTGCCTTTAGGCTTAGAGAGTTATTTGACCAGTCCCTATACAGAAAAACCACTCATTACTTAGAAATGAATCAAAATTTCAAAAAATGATCATTTCTTGTGTAGGTACGGTAAATGGTATTGTAAATTAAGTTTGTTTTCATTTCAAAAATTTTGGGAAGAATTACTTGAATTCTACTACAGAACTGTTTTCATTTGTCTTTCTTCCTCTTTGGATGCACATTCTTACACATAGAGAGAGTATATTGATAGAATTATCAAGTAAATAATTTGACTAAGTAAGTATAATAATAAGTAATCCTTCTTTTAATATACAAATTTGAGTGGTTCCAGAACCATATGCCTACACTTCTCCAACCACTAAGTGACAAGGGGTTGGGGTCAAGGGTTTAATTTTCTATGGGGCAGAGGGCACGTGCCAGTCCCATACCTCAGTTTTCCCCCAGACCCAAGTTTGCCCCCCTATGTTGAAATTTAGTTTCTCCAAAACTGTGGTCCAAACTAAGATAAGCCAGCATAATTCAAGGATCCACTGAAGCAGGTCAGTTTTGTTTAGTACATTTTTACCTTTTTTATTATTATATGGCTCATTGTTCAGTTTTCTCTGTCATTTCTACTTGATTTGGGAAAAATCAGCTCCAAATTTGACCCCCCCCCCCCACCACCATAGAATTTTGACAAAAGTATGCCATTTGTTGGGGTGTGGATTTCAAGATCTGCTAAGATTGTTGTTGCAAACCATGAACTAGATGACCTCTATTCCCTTTTGAATCAACTAGCTTGAAGAAATACCTCCCAGGGACATGCTTTAAAAAACGAGTGTATTACAGTTACAAAATCAGAGAAATTATCTTATCTTAAAAATAATCATATGAGGGGCAAAGCCATGATTGAAAAAAAAACCTAAGCACAAAATAATTTGATATACTGGTGTTTGTACTTTAATTACAAAGCTTATTAAAGGGGCTTAGAGGAGGAACATATGGAAGGTATTCTTGCAAACCTCCAGTTAAGAATTTTCGACCATAACTATTCCAATGATGTGGTTTTATACTTCTGAACTTTTCTGCTTAAGAAGTGACACCAAAAGTGTTTTTAAGCTATACCACATTTACGAGTGGTAGAATTGATAAACATCATATAGATATAAGCAATAGCTTTCAAATGAGCAATAGCTTTCATTTATATATATATATATATATATATATATATATATATATATATATATATATATATATATATATATATATATATATATATATATATATATATATATATATATATATATATATATATATATATATATATATATATATATATATATATATATATATATATAAGGGGGACTAACAGCTATGAGGCAGGCTTTTAATTATTGATTCTCATTGTCACTTGTCTTCTATCCTAGGCTGTTGTCCCAATGAGAATGAACACATTCATTTAAACCATCCTCCACTTCTTGCATTTTCATGTAACCTTTAACATAGCTGTTTGTGTCTTGCAATATTTCTTCCAAGAGATCCATTGGGTTATGACATATCCCATGGTTTAAAGGATGTGCTTCACTTTAGCAGCTTCTCTAAAGAGTACTTTTCTAAGGTACTCTTTAGCAACTTCATCAGGTTCTAAAAAGTGCATCTGGCCATATGAATTTGGCACAAATCACCTTCAGGGGGTTTGTGATGGGTGTGCCACTAAATTGATTTTGTGATAAGTTTGTCCAGCTACTTTGAATATGAAAGCATTACAACTATTTATGGCTTGATTATTGCTTAATATATCTAAAGCATGAGTTCTAGTTTTGTATTTGTGTGTAGAACTCTTCAGAGAGCAAATAATATCCTATAGGAAGCCAAACAAAAAGATCCCATGATGTGCATGATGTTCTTCAACAGCTTCATCAGAGTCTAAAAGATACATATGGCTATTTGAAGCTAGTTCAAAATCACCTTCAGTGGTCTGTCATGGATGTGCTGTACATTTATTTTGCAATACATTTGTCCAGCTACTTTGAAGCTGACACACCTTATGACAACAGTACAACTTAGACCTGAGTAATAGGGAGGTGTCTCTTCAACCACAGAGGGAGGACATCACAGCTGCAGTTTAGCTCCAGGATGTCTGGCAATGTTTCATAGATGCCCTGTGCACCACCCCTGGCTCTGGGGGATGTAAGGTCTAAGGTAAGGACTTAGAAGCTGAAAAAAAAACATGTATATTGATGGGTCAATCATAGCTTACATTGAATGAAGCTAAAGCAAAACATGAGTTCAAGTTTTGGATTTGTTTGTGGAACTCATTAGAGAGCAAGTCATAAAAGACCAAATTAATCCATTTAGAAATTGTGGAATGCAATTCAACCAAGCAAGCAGCAACCTTCAGATGAATCACCTTTGCTGGCCACTCTTTGCTTGGGAAAATGGAGGACTCAACAGTGAATACATACAACATTGAAGGGTCCCACTGACTTTTAATTAACACTTGCATAGTTTAAGACATTTTGTAGGGTTTTACTGGGTTTTGTGGTGTCAGTTTGTTGTGCTCACAGTTTGTTGGTGTTGTTCTTCTAATCTAATATTTCTTTCTTTGTTGCTTTCATTTTTGACTCATTCTGTTTCTTGCTCTTGCTTGTCTTGTGACAGCACAATTCTTTGTTCTTCACTGTCATTTTTTACATGTTCTGATACTTACTTTTGTGTGTCTGCTAACCCCAAAATTCTTTGTTCTGTACTTTCATTTTCTTCACTTTTCACTGTTGCTTGTAGTTCTCTCTGCCACTTATCTTGAAACTGCATATTTCTTTGTTCTCACTGACATATATCTTTTAACCACATATCTCTTTGTTTTTCATTTTCATTTTTGATTTATTGCAATTCTCCCTGCCACTTGTCTTCTAACAGCATATTTCTTTTTTCTTCAATGACTAGTAGTAATTGGTGTTTTTACAAATATTCTAATTACTTATTCCATTGTTCTTCATTTTTGTTCATCATTGCTTCAGACATTTTTTTAATGCTCCTTGCCATAGCTGCTTGGATTGGTCTTGACACTTTAGATGGCCTGTGTTGTTCATTTCAACCTATGTATTTACATCTCTCAGACTATGCTCTTTATCTTGCCATTGTTTGATGGCCTAGTTTATTCATTTCTGAGTTTACATTTTTGTCCTATTGGTCCTCATTTTTAGCTTATGTTAATTTATATTTTTGTTTTCTAGATATTACAAAACTGCTGAAAATGTCTTTTGAAATTGACATAACCAATTATGAATAAATGACTTTAAAAATTTTAAAGCTTTATTCTATAAATTCTTCTAAAACTGTTTGTAAAATCTCATTTTTGTGTTTAGGCTGTTCATTTTTAATTAACATAACTGCTAAACTATTTAATATTCATTGTTGATATCAGATATGTTGACTTTTGTTGGTTTTAACTTGGGAAAAGACTTCTCTTCAGAAGCAATACTTACTGGAATTGTTAAGAATATTCCACACCTTTAAAAAAAGCATTTTGGTGGCAGTATAGGCCCTTTCAAATGCAGGGCCTGATTGGGCCCAATTGTTCTAATCATTCTTTATCTGGCCACAGTAGTACTTTTGGTAAAATTCTAGTTAATCAACTTCTTGCTTTCTCAGAAAGGGTTTAGGTTAGGAATATGAAACTTTCAGGGATGGGTCTACAGGCTAAAGTATGTCCCAGGAAGATATTTTAAATTTTCCACCTCTACTCCTTCTCCCTCAAGAGGCCCCTGAAATTCATCTACATGACAGGTCTATACCTATTGAAATTTTGACAAAACAACATTTTACCTTAATTTTCAGTTACCTGTTGCTTTTTCTCTGCCTTTAGTTCTGAAAATGCAATTCCTGTTATTTGAGTAGAATTCTTAGCCATATCAATGTCTTTTTTTTTAAATTTAGGAAATGTATTTGCATATCTTTAAAACCTTATAAAATGGAATTGAGCAAAGTTATGAAGCTGAAAACAACTTTGTTGTACTTCAATTAAGCAGAAGATCTATTTTGCAAGGTTTCACTTTTATAACACACATTTTTAAAGGTCATCAAAGGTCAGGGCCCTCTAGAGGGAGAAGGAGTGGAGGTGGGTACTTCAAAATACCTTTCTAGGATATAATTTAGCCTGTAGACCCATCCCTGAAAGTTTCATTTTTCTAACCTAAACCCTTTCTGAGATAGCAAAAAGTCACTAAACTAGAATTTTACTGTGGTTTTAAATAAAATGGATTTTTTAGGCTAGCCTACATAGCCAATACTTATTTAAGTATAGGTTTAGCTATAAGGAGTAGAGTGCCCTCTGGAGCACTTCAAAATACCTTCCGAGGAGATAATTAAGGCTCTGGATGCATTCATGAATCTTATTCACCTAAATCAACTGCTTTCCAAAATAGCAAAAACCCCTTGCCTACAATCTAATGTTAACTTTATTAGCACAGAGATTGTAAAAAGGTCGTGAAAGGTGCCCTTTGGAAAGGGATGGTGTGGAAGTGCGGTTGTTCAAAACACTTCCTGAGAAATTAATGAAAGTTTTATTTTCCTGACTCTCCTACTTTTCAAGATAGCTCCTCATCTATAACTTTGGGAAGCCTACCCAAGGCTAGACCTGGCTTAAAGTAGGTTTGAATTAGAGCATAATAGCCTATATCTTTTTTTTGCACTCTTAATTGATATAATATATCAAAGAACAAACCAAAAGCGAGTAATAGGAATTCCAGTCGAATATCCTTGACTTGTTTGGACTGGAAAAATCAAACTAAATTTACAAGGATACAAAATTATCTGAGTTTTACCTTTTGTCCCAATAAAATTTTTCAAACTTTAGCCCTATAATTCATAAACTATCTGCAAGACTCATTTTAATGTGGTTGTTTAGTATTAACTTTCTATTTATATCAGTTATTCACGTATTGTAAAGTATTTTGGCCTATGGACAGCGTCAGATAGGACTGGAATTCCCATAAAGAAGATATAATCCGGTGTTAAATCTAAATAGGAAGTAAGTACGACGGCACAAGACCCTTACGGTCCAAACCGGCGGTGCTGATTTCTGCTTCAAGGCCCTTCAGCCAGGAAGTGCAAAGAATACAAAAGAGAATAAGCTTCATTCAAAAGATCAATTCTTGAGCCAGAGAGAAAGACATGGAAAAACTTTATAAGTAATTCGAATTTTCAAAAACCCACATCCAAATTGTACAAATTTATAAAGAAGATGAATAATACCAATACAAAACCTTGAAAGCAACCCTCCGTCACATCATCTTCAACTTTATAAAATGTGGAAAAGAGAGGAAAATACTAAGGAATTGCTGTGAGAAGGCATTTAAGGCATTCACAATGCGTTCTGTTGTGGGACACCACATGTCTTCTTCTTGGACCAGACGACTAAGCACAAACCTTTCAGGTAGATTCGTTAAGACTACCGGTTTGGTTTATTCTCTATAAGACTTTTCTTTTACCTCTATAATAGTTCATTTTAGAGTTATCATATTTACTATTTTATTTATTTTTATTACTCTTATTTTATCTGGTTAAATTTTATATATGGAAGTATATGACAGGCTATAATCTGTAAAAATGTATTATTCATTATATTTTTATGTTGTATATTCATTTTAATTGCTGTTTCAGGGGCGAAATTTTCAAGACAATTCTTATACGGATGAATCCTTAGAATTCCTTTACAAGCTTGTTTTTATTTGTCTTAGTTTATCTTTGCCGAATAAGTTTAACATATGGAGAGGTTCCGGGAGAAATTTTCACCGGGGGTTGAATCGTCTAGAGAATTTTTCCATGAGGGGGTGGGGGGGTCAGCCGCAGGAGAAATCCTCCATGGGAGAATTTTTCTGCGGGAGCTGCTTTCCACTGGGGGTAGGGGAATTTCCTGGAAAAAATTTCCACGATGGATGGATTTCCGACATGGTTTGAAAAAACAGTCACAAATTAAGTTCTAAAAACAATTTTTTCAACTAGAAGTTATGAGCAACATTAACACTTAAACGAACAGAAATTGCCCCTTTCTCAATGCCTAACTTTTTATGCTCAAGTTTCACTGTTTTGTCCCAACTTTAAGAACAATTCCTGAAACACAGGGGCCGTTTAATTAGAATAAAAAGCTTTTATTAACGATCAAAAATACTTTAGTGTGACGAGCGAGGCAGCTCCTCTCATATACAGAATAATTTCTGTTCCTTTTTAAGCTTTTATGTTGCTCTTTACTTTCAGTTGAAAAACTTGTTTCGTTATTTAATTTGATCAACGCCTAAAGCCTTTTTAAACATTAAGATTAATTAAATTTGGTCTACTTACTTTTATTTTCAAGGAATGACAATGAAGATATCGGGAAACTAAAAATTTCGGACTCAATTTGCTTGTACTTACCGTCAACTACGCTCTCTACTTTAATTTGATAAAAATAAAATTTATAAAATTACAGAATGATTATAATCGTTAGATTACTTATTTGAAATTTTGCGCCCCTAAAATTACTGAGCCCGGGATAATTTATCCATCCCTAAATCCTCCTCTGGAACTTCTGGGGGTCCACCAAGACTACTTAGGGAACACTGCTCTAGAGTCTTAATTTTGAAAAAAGGTGATCGAATCAATCAATTGAATTCATGATATCCAGTCAGGGGTGCAGCTAAGGAGGGAGGGGGGTTCCAAGGTATCGGTGCAGTGTGCCAACACCTAGAGGAAAAATTTATCTATTTACCATTGAAATTTAGGTTATATGTCCGCGTACTGTGTTATACTGGTCAGCATACTGGAGGATTTTGTCGACACATGGAAGGACGGTTAATTCTGAAAAATTAAAAAAAATGATGTATTTTTAACTTACGAACAGGTTATTGGATCTTAACGAAATTTGATATATAGAAGGATCTCGTGTCTCAGAGGTCTCATTTTAAATCCTGACCGGATCCGGTGACATTGGGGGGAGTTGGAGGGGAAACCGAAAATCTTGGAAAACGCTCAGAGTGGAGAGATCGGAATGAAACTTGGTGGGAACAATAAGCATAAGGCCTAGATATGTGATTGACATGACCGGACCGGGTCCGCTCTCTTTGGGGGAATTGGAGGGGGATTTCCATTGGTTTAGTGAGTTCGGTGCTTCGCTCGAACTCGCCCTATGTAACTAATGTATCTTTTTTACAGGTAGAATACCTAACAAGAAGAGATTAGAGGAAAACTGTATTTGCAAGTTTGTCTTTGTAACAATTGCCAATAAACAGAACAGCAAAATCGATAACTCTAGTACCGAGTCTAATTATAGGTTCCGACCTCGTCACAAGTGCCATATGACTCTTGTTTTGACGGGAAATAAATGAAAAATAATACTAATAGTAAGTTACATGTTAAAAGCTAAATAAGACAAGCCTGATTTCAGTGTGATTCAGTTCTGATCGGATTCCTGATTTCAGACAAGCCTGATTTCACATGAGAGATAAATTGGTTTGAAGTTCTATTTTTATCTAGCTTAATTTTGCTGTTGAAGAATAATTTTGCTGTTGAAGAATAATTTATGCAAAAAGCAAGTTCAATTTTGACTTCTCTTACATTTGATTGGCCCACGTCTACACTGGGTCACGTCAGAGGCAACCTTACTTTTTATATGTAGGCCCTGAGTATATTTTTTAAGTTAGTGCGTGTTTAGACTCCATATTGAGAGTTGATAATAGATAGTGTTAGAATGGAGATTGGAAATAAATTGAGTTATCTTTTCTACAGCCGTATTGAACACTTTCCCCGAGCCCTGGTGGGGTTGGCAAGTGTGCATTAGAATCTTACCGTCCTCGTTATTACACTGTAGAACTCAATCCCCTCCAAAGAGACATAGATATAGAGAGATCGTTGGTGGCACAGGTTATGGCACCTTGGGACAAATAGTGTAGCACTTACTCCTCCTCCCCAAAGGTAATAAACTCTTGCCCATACCGGTTGTAACATCAGCACGGAAGAACTTGTTTAGCCGGTAGGACAGCTCGATCACGTGTACTCTATACTCTAGGGGTATAGTACAATAGGGTACTCTAGGGGTATAAAGCTTCATAGTACCGTGCTGAAAGCATTTATGAAAGCAACGAATGTAGTTAGGGGGTAATTGAAAGTTTATTTACTAATTACCTTTTAAAACAATTGAAGTGAAAATTTTATTATAATTTTTAAGCTATTATATTCTTAAAGAATTGTGAAAATTCATTTTTATCCACTTAGATTACTCTTATGTTTAATCAGTTGTTTTTAAAGCATTAGGGACGGAAAGTTAGACTTCAGCGTAAAGAGCGAGGGGCTGTTTGTTTAGGGTTCCGATATCGCTTCTTTACCTTGACAACCAAGAAAAAAAGAGTACATATGCAAATATCAGTGCTAACCATGCAAAGAAATAATTATCATTGTTGTTTAAGATGGGAAGCTGAAGTTTCCTGTGTCGGTGTTTCGACAATGGTGATCCGAATGATGTACTTTCAGGCTATTTTTTGAAATTTTCATAAATTCGTTTTCAAAATAACATTTTACTATTAAGATCATTGAAATAATAATTGCCATTCCTCAATCAGGTACAAATTGCACTTTTTTCGTGGTTCGCTCTTTACGTGGTTACTGCTCTTGCTGAATCATAAATAGAAAAATCCGTTTTCATATTCAAATTCTCATCAAGCCATAATCTTTTTTTTTTGGGGGGGGGGGGGGTCTTCAACTCCTATTTCAAAATTGTGCAGCTTTCTGTGTTTAATAGATTTTGTTGAGCAACTTTAAAATTAATACATTTTACACATTTAGAATCAGCATAAGTTATAGCTTCAATTGTTCCATATATTTTAATCGAAACTTCTTCTTTTCAGAGTTTCAGTTACTATTATCACGTGTAGCTTTCTAATTATAGTTTACTACCATCAGCTGTGTGAATTCAGTTTTGGCCTCTCGAGAAGCGAATTTTAACAATCTGATCTAAAACAGAAACGAACCGAATATTTGACCAGCCATTTTTTTTTTACCGTGTGGGCTTTTTTTTGACAAGATGAGTGAAAAATATTTGTAAAGAAAAAAATTGAGGACATTTCTAGCCTGTAAAAATGAAGAAAAACAGTGCAAATATTTCGGCCGACACGGTCGCTCAATCGTCCCCCAGTAAAAAAAATAGAAAAATAAAAACAACCCGTAAGAAAACAACCACTAAAATAAAATAAGGCTATTTTCATGTAACGTTGAAAGGAAACAAAGGATAATGGTGAAAGAAAGACCATCTCACCGTTACAAGGAAAGGGCGTTCTTTGATTTTAGTGATTGTTTTTTACAGTTTGTTTTTGTTTTCTATTTCTGTTCTGAGGATGGTTGACCGAAGTTGTGGGCCAAAATATTTGCAATTTCTGGAAATGTGTTCCTTTTCCTTCTTTACGAAGGGAAAACATACGCGTATGTTTTTCTTTCTTTTTCTCATCTTAGCCATTGTAGTCTAAGAAATTATGTCCAGGCGTTAATTCTGCCTAAGGAAAATCGTTAAAGCAAGTAGCTTAGACTTAATAATACACTCGAAGTAGTGAGGTTAGCTCGGGGGAGAGGAGGGGCAATAGGAGAAACATTTACGATTTCAATAATCGGGGAGGGGCAACAGGAAAAAAACATTTACGATTTCAATAAAACTTGCCGAGAACTTTAATAAATTCTAGAATTTAGAGGAGGGCGCTATTGGCGACTATTGGGAGGGGCTGGTTCGGGTAGTAGTGATCGATGGCTCTTATTGGCTAGGATGGATTTTCCAAATTGCTGAATAAGGTGTTCAAACTAAAATTTAAGTGGAGATAAATTTAATTTAGCGAGGGCTTGATCATAGGGTATCTCGCGGTTTCGGAGCATAATCCTCGTTCCTCTTTTCTGGACAGACTCTAAGTCGCGTAATAGGTACGCTGTGCGGATAGCGGATGGGCCCCACACCGGGCACGCGTACTCGAGCAACGGGCTAACATAACACATGTAGGCACGGAGAAGACTTTCAGTATCACACCCAAAGCACCTCATTTTGGTAAGTATCTGAAGGCTTGCATTAGCCTTGTGGACGGTTAAATTAATATGGGTACTGAAAGTACAGTCACTAGTGAAAGTTACTCCAAAAATTTTCATTTCGTTCACAATCGGGAAAGAGACTAGAGGCGTATCTATATTCCGCTTCAGAGGGTTGAAACAAATTATCTTCGACTTGGCTGCGTTGATAGTAAGATCATGACTTGACCATTCGGTCTTTAGCTGATCAAATAATTGGTCTGAAAACTACTTTGTTATGACAGTGTTTCCGACTAGGTCAGCGAGCACTATGGACAGATCATCTACAAACTTGTAACGGTAGTCGTGATAATTAAGCAGAGAATTAATTACAGCCAGGAAAATTATTCCAGCTAATTTCGTGCCTTGTGGGGCCCCACAAGAAGTATCTGATCATGATGAATCCGAATCGTTTTCGTGGGGTGCAAAGACTTTTTGTTTTCGGCCAGTTAAGAAGTCAAGTACAAGGCCAAGGGTGTGTCGTTTGGCACCCATTTCCTGGAGATTCATGCCTGCAGTCAGGTCGTGGATTAGGTCAAAGGTCTTTCTGAAATCCACCGCGCAAATGTCGACGAAACAGCTACCTTTTTCGAGCCATTAGAGGATACAATCAATACAAGGCTTTCGAATACACATATAGTCCAAACATAGTAATTTATTAAAACAATCGTAGCCGAATAATTTCAAATTACAAAAAAAAATAATGAAAATCATGAATTTAAGACAATGGTAAAGCCAGAACATCTCGAAAAATACTTGTTAAATTGCACTCTTGTTTGTATCTTAAAATGCTAAATCAGGTAGGGGGAGAGGGCTCCACAGTAATATTTCCTACCAAAGTTTAAACCCTATCACTTTTGTATAACTTTTTTTCTAAATATTCATTTGGCAACAAGCGCGTTCGCATACATTTTCTAGAGTATATGTATGATGGACGTAGAGAGCAAAAATTGGTATTTTTAAAAAAGATTGCCTACTAATATAATTATTTATAATATGTATATATATATATATATATATATATATATATATATATATATATATATATATATATATATATATATATATATATATATATATGTATATATATATATATATATATATATATTAATAGTTTTATTAACAACATTAAAGGAGTTGTTTGTAATTCAAAGGGTAATTTAATTATTTGAAGCCCCTCCTACTCTCTGGAACATTATATAACCTGCAAAGCTCTGATTACCTTCCTTATGAGTGTCATTCCCCCTTCAAGTTACATGGAGACTTCGTTTTTTTTTAAATGGTTCACTTATTAAAATATTCATTTCATCGACTTTTTTCAAAAATAATAATTGACTGTAATTCGTCGAGTCATGAGTCACCAATTTCATTACAAAAAAAGGCTGAGTAACACAAAAGGTGTGAGCAACCATGAAGGAGTTATATTCGGAACATTTGTTCGGGTCAGAGACCTTTTGAGCGCCCAAAAAGGAAAAACAGACGGAAAATATTTTCAAGCCAGAGTTGTGAGCACCCATGAAGGATTGATAGCAGAAAAATGTTCAGGTCACAGGCTTGTGAGTACCAATGAAGCGGTTAGAATAAGAAAATTTGCCCAAGTCACAGATTTCGACTATGCTGAGAATATTGCCATCACAGAAGAAGACGCACAGAAAGCCTAAGCGATGATGGACAATATTGCATATTATTCTGTCATAGTTGGCAGAATGATCCAGTGAGGGTTAATCCAACAAAGGTCAAAGTTGTGTCTCCTAATCCCCAGAGTCCTATTTCCTTATCCTTTAAGAGGAACAGCATTAATAAAGCTAAAAAGTTCATCGACCTCGGAGCCGTTGTGAATTCAGAGGGAAGTTCTTAACAAAAATTTGAGAGGCATATTCTGGCAGGCCTCGGCCTGCCAGATCAGCAGGAAACGACCAGCCTGAAGACCACCATGAAAACGTCGAAGACAAACTACGAAAATTAGAATCTACGAAAAAACCACCAGTTTCTGGCGGTAAAATAACCGCCAGCATATCTGGATGCAAAGTTTGGATTGTTAGTGATTAAAATAGGAGAAGGCTGTCTATAATTGATTACAACTGTCTTTATCACGTTCTACGCGTTCATCGTCATGAATGAATATCCAATATAAAGATTCGTCAATATTACAAGCAACAACATCAAGCCTCTGAAACTCCGAGGAGACGACGGCTCTTGTGGCACGGTCATTGTCCATTATGATGATCAGCGATGCATACATAAGTCAACTATCAAAGCAGACCCATTTGAAAAACTGAAGACGGGAAAATGGAGGCCAGAAACAAATGCTGGTGGTCAGTAACACACAACGACGTAGAGTTACTCGGAGGCTTTTGCCTCTTCGGTCAACTTCAAGACAGTGACTCATGGCCCGTAAAAACAGATTTCCGAAATACTACACAGTTCTAACGTTAAAACTAGTAAATATCCAAATCAGCAAACATGTAACCATAGATCGTTACATAAAGGTTATGAGAATCAAGAACTTATGATTCTCATAAGTTCTACATATTCAGCTGTACGATAATTACGCGTTTGAACGAACCTGGTAACGTAATATTTGCGAAATATAAATATAGAGCTTATTTATCAAAGTCCCCTATCTTTTACGCAGGAATATCATGCTATTTTCTAAAACTATCTTAAATTTCGTTAATTTAATTTTTTAGTTTATTGTGTTAATTTAACTCTGAGTTTTTTAATTAGATTAATATATTAATGATAAATATATTTTCCAAATGTCCGTCTCCCAATCCGGTGATACAGTAAACCCAGCTATGGAAATAAATCCATTGGATAGAAACCCATTAGAAGACTCGTAAGAATGCAAGGACTAATTTCCTTAAGTGTCAAGTATGCTGTTTTGTTTTGGGTCTTCCCAGGGTTAAGGCGATGAGACTTCTTTTTTACCTGTCTTTAACAACCCCCTCCCCCTTCTGAATTAAGAATTTTGATACAACTCTGACTTAAAATGAAATTGGAATGGCAGTCTTTTCCTTCTTCTCTGTCAGGACACGTGGCTCATGCTCAATGACAGCAAACAAAACACCCTGTAACAGAAAAAATAAAATTAATCAATTAATGAACAACTATTCAATTATCAATTAAATTTAAATCATAATTAAATCCAGTTAGAATTTAGCGAATTAAAATGGAATTAAAATACACTTGTATTATAAAAAGACGTGTAAACCTTGGCGTTATTATTACAGTTTAAATTGTACCTGTATTATGCAATCAAAATAAACCCGTCCTAAAAATAAAAATAAAATTGGCGCACATTTTTAACAGAAAATATAGGCCTTACAAATTTGATTAAAATAATCAAATTTTATTGAATTAAAACATAATTACATTACACTTGAACAGAAAAAGACATAAACACATATTGAAAGTGGTTTTATATCTGGGAGTAATTTCAAATTAAAACGAAGTAAAATTAAAATATAGTTGTACTGAAAAATTTATAAAATTGGGGCAAATTTTACCAAAATATCTACGCCTAACCAATTATATTCAATTGTCATTGCATTAAGTAAGAATTTAGTTACTCGGGGTATAGTTACAATACACTTGAATTGAAAGCAAAATTTTTGCAGTTTACCTCGTGAGAGCAAAATAGAGTTAAATTCAGTTGTCCTGAAAAAAAGTGCAAAATTGCCAACAAATTTAACATAAAAAGAAGCCTTACCAAATTGGTTTCAAACTAACATTCGATCAAGCTTAAGCTGAGTTTAAGCTGATCATTAGTTTAAGCTGATCATTAGTTTAAGCTGAAGTCATTAGTCTAAGCTGAAGTAATGACAGTTTTTTTCCTTTGTTTTTATTTTTTTTATTTATTTTTGGTGATATACCACGCGTTTAATTATGCCATTAGGAATTTCCACTGTTTGTTTATATGGTTTAATTCTTGTTGTAAATAAACATGTATCTATCTATCAAGCTCTAGTGAATTAAAATATAACTAAAGTCAATACGGTTGAACTAAAAAAAAAAACAAAAAAAAAAACTGTAAAATTAGTACTATTTCTCCAATTTGGTTTTTGAGATTATTGTAATCATTATTACGAATGGACTCACAAAATCAAGTCAAAGCTCAGGCCACAAATTCATATTACCTCTAAGCCCAAATAGCCGCTGAGGTTTCGGTGACTCCCCTGAATTGGCACTTTTACCAACGTTTGCCTATCTTTTTTTTCCTTTATAGAGGAGACATCCTTTTTATTGTCAAGTCGTCCACCACTGATTTCCTCCATCCCAGGTGCCCCTACCCGACATCGTTGGATTGGCTTAAGCAGGCAACACTAGTAGGAAGAGTCACTCACTAGTGTTCAGCGGGAAGTAGCACTTGATATTCAAAAACGTTATTAACAAGAGAGCTTCTTTCTCCCGTCTCGGCGGATCCTTTTGCGCGCTAAGGTCAGCACTTCAGATGTCTAGGGGAACAGACCCCCTGGGCACAATCTTGTGGCAACCAATACTGGCTTCAATCGACAATGGAAGCGTATTCCACGAAACACACCGCTTCATGGTGGGACATTGAAAAGTACAGCCAGTTACTGGACGGTGACTGAAAATAGCAATAACAGGTCTTCATTTGTGCCTAAAACTATCAGGGGCATCACTGAAAGGTTGTCACCACTACCCCGAATGTAAATCAGGTTTTGACACCAAGCGTCTCTGTTTGCGTAGACCAATTAATTTTGTTTATTTTGGCAAATAAGCAAAATCTTATAAATTAAAATTTAAAATCTTGGAAATTTTGGCAAAATATTTTAGTTTTGCTAATTAATTATTCTTTTAGTTGAAGAAGCTCCATAAAGGTGCAGAGCCATCTTAACTTTGATTTTTAAGGCTGGTCAATGTTTACCTCCTTTTTAGAGTAACATAAAAACAATATAAAGTTGTCCTAAAAAAAAATGTACAAAATTGGCGTTAATGGCGTAGGATTTATTTTAATGAGACTGGAATGTAGCTTTTGACGTTAGAGCAAATATAGTGTCGAGCTATAAAAGTAATTGCGGAAACATAGAGTCCGGAAGTTAAGCAAACAATGTTGAATTTTCGGTTATATTTCTTTCGTAAAACCGGTGCATGACTGCAAATGAAATTCCGAGTGAGAATTGTCACCGACAGCCAAGAATGGGGCCCATGTACAAATTTTATTGTGGGCCCCACCTTTTTCTTATTATTAATAGGAAATCAAACGAATGCAGAGGATCAAAACTTAAGCTATGGATATTTATAGCATTTTCAATCCTGTTGAATCAAATTTCCTCTCAAGACCATATCCTGTTCTGCCAAGGACAGTCACTTTTATCAGGTAGGTCACCCTAGCGAAGTGGATGACTCGCTGGAGGTGCAATCCTAGATCCTTCGGGAAGTGTGGTAGAGTTTTGGTGTTGTAAATCCTTTGGCTTGTGAGGACAGTCAGTGATGTGACTTCTATAGTTCAGCAGCCATTGTATGTATGTATGTATGTGTGTATATATTTATTTCCCATCAAAAGAAACAGATGGACTATAAGATAATGCCTCATTGCCTCAAAATAATTGCCCAAGGATGAGTAACAATATTAGAGTAATATCTGGCGATCTGGGCTATTATCGCTTCATTAGGGTCGATAATCCCATACCGACTTGTCACAATACGGTTACTTGTCCATGGTGGAAGCCGTAAGAGGTACTTTGCATATTTATAATATGTAGACCACAATTCTTCCTTATCTTCCTTTTGGAATATCCTCCAAAAGGGACTTAAATACAGATAATGGGGTAGTGCCATTGTATTATACAGATGGGCCAAAAGCCGCCGATCAAACTGACGTTTATAAACTACAACACGGCTATACGTTAAAGAGATCCGTTTCTGCAGATGACTCTGCAAAAGATGACGCGTTTCAAGCATAGACCGACCAATAGGGATCCCCAAATAAACTATGTGTTCGGCAAGTCGAACAGTAGCACCACCCAGCCTAACATCAACAGCAGACCCTTGCTTAGCATTAAACAACAACACATCTGTTCTTCTCATTAAACTGAAGGCCTATTTTTCCATATTCTACTTGAAACTGGATAAAATTCTCCTCTAAACCGCGAAGGAGGCGACTCAGATTAAGTACATCGTCATCATGTTCTCCGTACATGCAGAAGACAAAATCAGAGCGCAGCTTTTCTTTGGCCACATGCAGAAGACAAAATCAGAGCGCAGCTTTTCTTTGGCCACCCTAGGCAAGTGGCAAGTGGCACGTTGAAGTTGTAATCCTATGTCTTCTGGGACTAGATTTTGTATTGTTGGTGTAGAAAATCCTTTGGCTTGAGATAGAAGTCAGTAATGTGGCATTACAAGCTTAACAGCCATTATCAACAGCGGGCAAAAGCCGAATGCAACTTTTTTACCACCCTCACCGAGTGGAAGGTACGCTGGCGTTGTAACACTATGTTCTTCAGAACAAGTGTTTGAGTCCTAGTGTAGCAGATTCTTTGGATTGTAAGGGAGGCGAGTGATGTGACTCTGTTAGCTCTGCAGCCATTATACGCCGAGGACGAAAGCCGAGCGTGATTTTTTTTAGGAACCCTAGCCGAGTGGATGGAATGCTAATACTGTAATCCTTCGTCTTTTGGGACGAGGCTTCGATTTCTGGTGAATCAAATCCTTTGGCCTGGGGTGGGAGCCAGTGATGCGACTCTACAAGTTCAACCAAAGTAACACGCAGAGAGCAAAAGCTCTCTTCAGCTTTTATTTCAACTTCTCTTCCCTTTTCTACTCTTCTCTCTAATCTACTTAAAGTTTTTTCTCTTTTCTAATCTACTCTCTATTCTACTCCGTTCTATTCTACTGAATATGTAGATGTGTTCAAGATTATAGTATATATTTAGTAGAGATAAAATACTCTTCTCTACCTCTCCAGACTGCTTCTATTCTACTTCAACTTCTCTTCTCTCGTCTGCCCTACTCTCGATTCTATTTCAACTTCCCTTCTCTCTCTACTCTCTATTCTACTCCGTTCTGTTCTACTGAATATTCAGCCACATTTAAGATTAAAGTATATATTTAGTACAAATACAAATACCCTTCTCTGATTCTCCAGACTACTTCTATTCTCCTTCAACTTCTCTTCTCTTCTCTTTTCTACTCTATTCTCTATGCTACTTCAACTTCTCTTCTCTTTTCTAATCTACTCTCTAATCTACTCCGTTCTGTTCTACTGAATATGTAGATACATCCAAGATCAAAGTAAATATTTAGTACAAATACAAATACTCTTTTCTACTTCTCCGGACTACTTCTAGTCTACGTCAACTTGTCAACTCTACTCTACTTCTCTACGTCAGACTCGAATATCTAAGTGAAGAAACTAAGGGCACTGGACTGGAAAGAACTCTAAGGGCACTGGAGCTGGCACTGGAAAGAAAGGACACTGGCAGACTTTTTTCCACGGAGAAGAGATCCTTCAAGGGCAAAAGTTTGGAAGATTCAATGCTTATTTTTATATTGTGATCTTCCAGGTGAGAGGGGGGGGGGGGCTCCTGACCTCTTCCTGTGGCTGCCCTAGAAACATAGTTGTCACTGCCCTAGAAGCATTTCAGGAAGACTGGAATTAGATTGAAAAGTATATTTCAAAACATTGTTGATATTATCAAAGGCCATATCCAGGGGGGGGGGGGGAGTTAGGATGTTTGTCCGACTCGCAAAAACGTAACAGAAATGAACGTAAAGAAATTTTAATGCGTTTTTTAAGTTTTTGTGACCCCCCTCTCCCCCCCAAAAAGTAACCTTGGATGCGGCCCTGATATTAGCAATATATTGTGAATTATTTGAGCTTGTGAGCCAGACTGATTGATGAGTCAAGTTGAAGTTAATGGTGAAATGAAGACACTTATGCAGGAATTTATCTGGGAGGAGGATAGCTTAAAAGAGGCAAGACCCACCCCCAATAAATGGCAGGGATAGGCACTGCTTAGCATAAAATCATAAAAAGACAAAACTACCTGTGACGAAGCAGAGCGAAGAAATCCAGCATTGGCAGTCAACGTCTTAACTCGTAATCTATCGCCAGTTCCAAAAATAATCTTCCCTCTATCGGATATGCTCCCAGTACATCGCAGCCTTTCTGAAGCTTCAGAGGGCTTATTGGGCATAAATATAAGTGACGAGAGAAGGTTTCTTGCTCTTTCGGTTTCCCCCCTTCCCCCTATTGTGGAGACTATGTCAACAAAACCTACAATTGCTCTTTCACATGCTAGAAGTTGTTTCCCTGTAAGAAAAAAGACAGAGTTACAAAAAATAAGAGAAGGGAGAATAACTGAAGTTTGACAAAAAAAAAAGAAAAAGAAGTGCTTACCGTTTCGAGTGAAAACAAATTAATAAAACAATTAAGAAACCAAATGAGGGTAATATTCAGTCAGTGGGAAAAAAGTCAGTGGGTCCTCCGCCATGCCGTCCTCAATTCTCAAAAAAGAAAAAGAAAAAAAAAGAGTGTATGTAAAAGATAAATAAAAACTAACTTTTAAAGTAAAATACAAATTGTTTACCCCTGTATGAATACGGAGTCAAAAAGGAAAGAAAGAGGAGAGATAGTAAAGCTTCATAAACGTGCATTGCTTATTCTGAAATGAAAGTATAAAAAATAAATGAAACTTTAGTAATAACATGGAAACTTTGAAAAAAAAACAGCTTTTGTATATACGTATTGAAAAAATGTTCTAATATTTCGGCTTCACATTCATTATTGGAAATATAAAAGCTCTGACTTGGTTTTTAATCAAACTTCTTATAATTTATTGTATAATCTATAGTTTGTTGTATATAATTCATCTCCACAGGATATTCTCGGAAAGTTAGAGCTATTCTTGGAGGGGGGGGGGTTCACAAGTAGTTATTTATCCTAGATATTGACGATTTGAGCAATGGAGCATGATTTTCGATGCTTTACATACGGGATCCATGGGGAGAGTTATTTAGAAAACCTAAATTTTCCTAATTGATGTAATAGATATGTCTACCAGACAATTCCGGTCCTTGGGGGAAAAGAGGTAACAGCAACAACTTAAATAAGTGAGCAGAAATTTTCAAAAGAATAAAAACATTGCATTTAAATTACCAAGGAGGAAGTCCTTGAAGAAAAAGGTAACAGCAACAACTTAAATAAGTGAGCAGAAATTTTCCAAAGAATAAAAACATTGCATTTAAATTACCAAGGAGGAAGTCCTTGAAGAAAAAGGTAACAGCAACAACTTAAATAAGTGAGCAGAAATTTTCCAAAGAATAAAAACATTGCATTTAAATTACCAAGGAGGAAGTCCTTGGGGAAAAATGTAACAACAACAACTTAAATAAGTGAACAGAAATTTTCCAAAGAATAAAAACATTGCATTTAAATTACCAAGGAGGAAGTCCTTGGGGAAAAAGGTAACAGCAACAATTTAAATAAGTGAGCAGAAATTTTCAAAAGAATAAAAACATTGCATTTAAATTACCAAGGAGGAAGTCATTGGGGAAAAAGGTAACAGTAACAACTTAAATAAGTGAGCAGAAATTTTCCAGAGAATAAAAACATTGCATTTAAATTACCAGGGAGGAAATCCCTGGGGAAAAAGGTAACAGCAACAACTTAAATAAGTGAGCAGAAATTTTCAAAAGAATAAAAACATTGCATTTAAATTACCAAGGAGGAAGTCCTTGGGGAAAAAGGTAACAGCAACAACTTAAATAAGTGAGCAGAAATTTTCCAAAGAATAAAAACATTGCATTTAAATTACCAAGGAGGAAGTCCTTGGGGAAAAAGGTAACAGCAACAATTTAAATAAGTGAGCAGAAATTTTCAAAAGAATAAAAACATTGCATTTAAATTACCAAGGAGGAAGTCCTTGGGGAAAAATGTAACAGCAACAACTTAAATAAGTGAACAGAAATTTTCCAAAGAATAAAAACATTGCATTTAAATTACCAAGGAGGAAGTCATTGGGGAAAAAGGTAACAGCAACAACTTAAACAAGTGAGCAGAAATTTTCCAAAGAATAAAAACATTGCATTTAAATTACCAAGGAGGAAGTCATTGGGGAAAAAGGTAACAGTAACAACTTAAATAAGTGAGCAGAAATTTTCCAAAGAATAAAAACATTGCATTTAAATTACCAGGGAGGAAGTCCTTGGGGAAAAAGGTAACAGCAACAACTTAAATAAGTGAGCAGAAATTTTCAAAAGAATAAAAACATTGCATTTAAATTACCAAGGAGGAAGTCCTTGGGGAAAAAGGTAACAGCAACAACTTAAATAAGTGAGCAGAAATTTTCCAAAGAATAAAAACATTGCATTTAAATTACCAAGGAGGAAGTCCTTGGGGAAAAAGGTAACAGCAACAATTTAAATAAGTGAGCAGAAATTTTCAAAAGAATAAAAACATTGCATTTAAATTACCAAGGAGGAAGTCATTGGGGAAAAAGGTAACAGTAACAACTTAAATAAGTGAGCAGAAATTTTCAAAAGAATAAAAACATTGCATTTAAATTACAAAGGAGGAAGTCCTTGGGGGAAAAGGTAACATCAACAACTTAAATAAGTGAGCAGAAATTTTCAAAAGAATAAAAACATTGCATTTAAATTACCAAGGAGGAAGTCATTGGGGAAAAAGGTAACAGTAACAACTTAAATAAGTGAGCAGAAATTTTCAAAAGAATAAAAACATTGCATTTAAATTACCAAGGAGGAAGTCCTTGGGGAAAAAGGTAACAGCAACAACTTAAATAAGTGAGCAGAAATTTTCCAAAGAATAAAAACATTGCATTTAAATTACCAAGGAGGAAGTCCTTGGGGAAAAAGGTAACAGCAACAATTTAAATAAGTGAGCAGAAATTTTCCAAAGAATAAAAACATTGCATTTAAATTACCAAGGAGAGTGGTGGTAGAGAGAGCTAAATCTAAAAAGAAAAAAAAGAGGGCGGAAAATCAGCAAAATAGCAGCTAAGAACGCATTATACTAGACAGCTTAAGAAGGAGTACTTGTCTTTGGGAATCAGATTGTTAATTTTCGAATTTTTTACGACGTGAAAGTGTTGTCAAACTAATTAATTAGTTTTTCTCATTTATCTTCGTGGTTCAACATGGCAACACTGACGAAAATCTGTTATTGTCTTTAAAACTTCACAATTTTTTAAACAACCAAAAGAAAAATCGAAGAAAATCGTAGTTTTTAATATGAACAGGCCTAAGATGGATCCAGAGGGGGGGGGGTATTTTTATTTTGATGACCTTGGTACATCAAAGGTAAAAGTAACTACAATCGAAAATTAGAAAAAAAATATAAATGTTTAATGTAAGGAGTAGCAAAAACAAATACAAAAAAAAGACAGAAATAAAAATAACACAGATGAAAAACAAATGAAAAACACTAACCTTTCATAACCTTTTCCAAAAGCTCCTTAGCTGGTTTGACCTGTTCCCATTTAGCCTGGTCGTCGATAATCTTGTCATTAAAATAAAATCTATTTCCTCCATTGGTAAGGGACGACACTAGAACTACCATTGCCGTAATATCTACATTAATACACTCATTTCGATTCCTTAGGGCTCTATCACATAAACACCTTTTATTATCATCACGTAGCTGTTTAGCATATTCATCAAAGTTAAAAGAGATCCGCTCAAGTGCTGACCGTATACTTTCACATTCGTTTAGGCAGAGTAAACACTTTTCGTCACCTTCATCAATGTCAGGTTCATAATCAGTATATTCACTGTATGAAGAGTCAGAGTCTGAATCCGAGTCTGAATCAGGTTTTGGAGCAATTTCAGCTTCTTCATAGTCAATTCGTTCACCCTCGACTGTAATTCCTAAACGCTCTAGCTTAGCTGCAAGATGCTGGCTTATGCCACTGCTAAACACAAAAATTAGCTAAAAAAAAAAAAAAAAAAAAAATGGATGGTAATAATCATACCTGTCTCATCTAGCAATGTTCAAATTGATACACTTTATTTAAATGCAATGCAATGGGACGGAAAAAAACTCAAGGGAGTGTGGAAGGGGAACAAGATGGTGGTAAGGGGAATGAGAAACACAAGGAACCAGTTTCAAAATCCCTTTTTCCAATGAATTGCAAATTCGATGGTAATTCAATTTTCGTGGTAAGAATATAAAAAAAAACTAAAAAAAAAGCAAGGACAATTAGAAACAATAATAATAGAAAAAAATTATACACAGAGGATTATAAGACAGAGATCCATGACAAACTATAATTTATATCAGCTACAATAAAGTTAACTGTGTAAAAATAAGAAAAATAGATATTATTTTTCATTATTTGATAGTAAAAAATGTTCTTTAATTTTATTGGTTGAAGTCTAAGACGTATTTTCATAAACTAGTGACATTATTCCTTGTGCGTATGCCAAAAAGGAAGGAATGTATATTTAAACCTAATTGCTCATTGATTCTTCTGTGTGAAATTTTAAGCCAAACACTAAATAGTCCTTATTATTTTGATGTCGTATTTTGGAAGAGGCAACTTCAGCTACCTTCTACACAAATTTTGTCTATGTAGGCTTTATCGTACATTTTTCTTTACTGCAAAGGGAACTATTGCAATCTAGTGATTCCACCAGAAATTTTCCTACAGGGACTACTCTTCAAGGGGGAGGGCATATCACCTGGCTCCTCTCTAGCAGCACTCATGGATCCCATATTGTATTTACTTTGATCTCACCAACTCTGTTAAGACCAGGTCGTTTTTGGCACCCTCTATGGATTTTGAGCTTTTCGTTTTTAGCAAAACACAATTTTTTTTTAGCAAACACAAGTTTTTAGCGAAACAAAAGTTTGAGCAAAACACAAGTTTTGCTCTGCAGAAATTCAAAAGAATTTTTTTTCCTTTATCTATAGTAAGGACCGTCATGAAAACTTAATACGAGCTGAAATTACTTCGTAGAGGAAGAAGACTTCCTCCTCATGAGCCCCCCGCTCTTTACGCTAGTTTGACTTATGACTCAATAATTTAAGAATGACTGCTTAAAAACAATGACCGTAAAACTGGAATATGATATTTCTTGAGCCACCACTTAATTTTAGCGTAAATAGTGTGGGATTTCTCAGGCCCATATAATATATGATGTGGCTACCACCACATAAACCCTTACTGATTGTTGTTTGATTGAATATGTTACCGTGAATGTCCGAAATCTGGCTAAAGTGAGCAAGTTTGAAAATTGTAAATATTTATCAGTTACGGGGTTACCAGTTGGCAAATTTTATATATCAATGTTCGAATAAGTGTTCACCGGAGGTATTTTAGGAATTTTTTTTAGAGCTAATTCATCTTACCACTGTTATGAGACTAGAAATGCATATGCCCTTGGATCTGAGCTCCAAGGTACTCTGCGTGCTGCATTCCTGCCTCTTTTTGCGGGACCAGGGGTGTGGAGTTCCCTCACAGATAGTATTAGACAGGCTGAAAATGTAAGCCAGCTCAAGGGTAGATTGAAGCGTTACCTCTTGGGTGATCGTTGAGAAAGATTAGAAAGTTGCATGATATTTTTTTATTTTATTCTATTTATTTATTTTATTTACGTGACAGTAGTAAAGCAATATAATAATGGATTAGCAGCCATCATAAACAAACCTTCGGGTTTTTGTAGATGCCAGCTGTAAATTAGTTAAAAAAAATCTTTATGTCAATTAAACTAATTTGATTTTGATCTTGGGATACTCAAGCCGTATAATAATGAATTTGCAGCGACCGTAAATAAACCTTCGGGTTTTTGTAGATGGCAGCTGTAACATTTGTTTAAACTTTCCACGTTAAGCAAATTAATTTGATCTGATTTATATAGTAGGTGTAAAGCTGTAAAGCCTAATTTTGGATTTGCAGCCGTCGTTAAAACAAACCTTCAGGTTATATATATATATATATATATATATATATATATATATATATATATATATATATATATATATATATATATATATATATATATATATATATATATATAAATATATATATATATATATAATATATATATATATATATATATATATATATATATATATATATATATATATATATGTATATATATATATATATATATTTATATATATATATATATATATATATATATATATATATATATATATATATATATATATATATATATATATATATATATATATATATATACATTCTCCGTATTTATTCTCTAAGATTCATTCCTGGACTCACTATTGTTAATATCGCTTCTAGAACGCTGGAACCCCAGGAAATCGAAACACTGGAAAAAGGTCCAAAATTCTCTTTTCTACCGAAACAAAATCCAGTAGCAGATATAGTTTCCTCTATAGAGTCCACTTCGCATAAACACTACTCATCCGTTTCTGACCCTGATGACATTATGTCTTGTCTCATAAATACCCTTTATAACAGCCAAAAAAAGGTTAGGTCTCTTACCACTTTCACACCGAAAAATTTGCACAACATAAAATATTATCTGATCTCCAGAAAAACCCGTCAATTTAAATAAATAAAGCAGATAAAAGCAATCCACTTGTTGTCATGGATATAAAACAATGATCCTATTGATCAGTTTGCTAATAATATTATGAATGAATTAAAGTAGCTAAAACAGAATGTAAAATCACCCCAAATATAATATAATAAATTTTTTCCCAGTAATAGTTTCTGTCCAAATTCCTACGGTTTACCAACATAAACAAGGTATTCCCTTAAGATCTATCGTAGCATGTACTAGAGCCCCCGCTTCCAATATTGGAAAATGGCTTTGCACAGTTTTCAAACCTTTACTGTATTCCCAAAATTCCTATATTAGTAATTCGGCAGATTTAGTTAAAAAACTTAGTAGCACAAGTATTTTAGAGAACGTAATAATTAGTAGTTTTGACATTGTTTCCGTGCTATTTCTGAAAAAAAATTAAAAAAAACTAAATAGAAGAAAATTATCACTTAATCGAGGTTTGAGCGGCAGGAACTGATTGTGGACTTTTAATGACTTTAGTTAAAATTTGTAATAAGTTTTCTATGTATTTTCAATTTGTGATTCCCTTTATCAGCAAATAAATGGGTTACCCTTGAGATCTCCTTTATCTGGGCTACTGGCAAATATTTATGTCGAGAACCCTGAAATTGGGCAATAAGTTTTTATTTTCTTAAAATGTCTATTGGAATTGGAGAGTTTTTATTTTTTTTAAATGTCTATTGGAATCGCTACGTGGAAGACGCAATTTCACGACATAAAAATATTATGTAATGTCCGTGAAGACCCGTCTATTATGATAATCAAAGCAGCGAAAGCAATTCATTTGTTGTTGTCATGGATACGAAAGTGTGTAACAACTAAATATTTTCACATTTAAGTGACACAACTACACATATAACGATAACTCATGATCCTACTGATCAGTTTGCTAATAACATCATAAATGAATCAAAGCACCTAAAACAGAATGGTAAAATGACCCCATAATCATACGATAAATTTTTCCCCTGTGGTAGTTTCTGTCCAAAATTGTACGGTTTGCCCAAAATACATAAACAAGGTATTCCCTTAAGACCTATCGTAGCATGTACTAAAGCCCCCGCTTCCAATATTGGAAAATGGCCTTGCACAGCTTATAAGCCTTTACTGTATTCCCTAATAATAGTAGTAATATAATAAAATAATAAAATAAAAATAATAATAGTAGTTTTCACTAATAATTATAAAATCACAAATTTCTTAAATTCCGGTAAAGATAAAACCCCAGTTACTCGTCAAAGAGGGATTTATCAAATACCACGCGATTGTGGCAATTACTATGTTGGTAGAACTCATCAGAATCTAGAAAAACGGCTACACCAACACAAAGAAGACATAGACAAAGCATTAATTTCTAATGATTCTAATAACTCCTTTGATTGTGCTGTATCTTCCCACATATTTAATAATCTAAGCCACACAATACTTTTTGAAAAATCTTCTCTCATTAGTAATGATTTGGCGATATAACAGGTGGTTCGGGAATCAATCGGAATTAGTCTCAAAATAAACAATAGCATTTCTTTAAATAGGGACTTGGGGGAATACTCATTAAATTCTTTATACTCAATTTTAATTAAAAGGATCTAACGAAATACGAAGTATATCATTTTTAAACATGGAAATGACCCAGTTTACGACAGCAAGATATATACGGATTTATTAGATCCTAATTTCTTTTACCGATAGTTCTCTATGTTTTGTTTTATTAATTTACGTTTGTTTTCTTTTCTTTTCCCTTCTTCTTCTTTTCTTTTCTTACCTTATATTTCTATTCTTGATGATTGAATGAATACTGTCACCCGTAACGGGAAGTGCTCTCTTAGGGTGTAGTTAGTTTATAGTGTGTGATTTGTTTTTTTGTTAATAAACGAATTGAATTGAAAAAAAAAAAAAAATTTACTAAACCAATTTACAATAGTATTGAACCCGTTACAAAAAGGCCTTTAAGGCTAGCCACCAAAAAAACAAGATTAGCTTTGAAAGCTTGTATTTAATTATTTTATTTCATTTGAATGAATTTATCATATCATTTTATTTATCAGTCCTGATTGAACTTCGTTGAATAGGGCAGAAATATTCAGTGAATTGAATTCCACTGCCTAGAGAAAATTTTCCCATTGTTTCTAAGTTGTGTTTGTTTGTTATGGAAAGGCAGCGTGGTCTTTGTCGCTATTTACACAACCATGTCCAGGGGGATACTCTGTTTGAGTATCCCCCTGGGATACACAAACCATATAATGATTATCCTCCTGGGATACTCAAGCTGTATAGTAATGGATTTGCAGCCATCATAAACAAACCTTCGGGTTTTTATAGATGACCGCTGTAAATTTGGTTGCACTTTTTACGTTGAATAAATTAATTTGAGGTGAAAAAATCTGATCTTGAATTTGATTTGAAAAAATCTGAACTTGAACTGGATCAAAATGGCAACATATACCAAAATGCGATACGACCCTAAAAACTTCATAATTTGGAAGCAACCAAAAGAAAAATCTTGGAAAATCGAGATTTTCATGTATGAATAGACCTAAGATGGATCCAGGAAGAGGGGAACCGTTTTGTTTCTATATGCTTAGTACCTTCAACTTAGGATAAAAGTAAAAAGGAAAAAAGGAAGGGAAAAAGAAAAAATAAAGAGATAAGACCAAATTACTTTTGGTTCTCGGTAGTTAACTAGATTTTGCTTCGCACATGCTTTATAGTCTTTGGCTTGGCTGATAACTGATCTCTTTCCAAATTCACAAGATCCTGAAATAAAAAGTGTTGTGTTAATGTTGGCAATGATGATTGTCGTTTATTGGCAATTAACTCGGAAGTGTAACACCCGAGCCACATCATAGTCACAACTCTAGATAAAAAAAAGCCAAATTTTACGACTGTAATAGTAGTATTCTTGATTTTAGGCGCGGCGTAGCGGCGCAGTTGTTTTATGAAGGGGAAAAACAAAATTACAAGAAATTAGTTTACATAGTTTTTTCATCAATGCTTTAGTAGAATTCATTGAAAAATTTTTGGAAAAAGACGTTTTTAGAAGAAAAGTAAAGAGCTATATTAAAGTTAAGAAATAAATTTCATTAATAATTCAAACTCAAGACGACCAGAAATAACAAGTAAAGAATAAATAAAACCCAAAACGAGCAGAAATTAAACAAACAATCATAGAAAACATAGACGCCTAGGCTGTTTGCCATCCGAGGGCAAAACCCCTTTCGTCTCCCTTCTTCGAAGAGCCAATCTAGTCACGTCTGAGGAAAGGAGAGCGGAAATTATTTTACCTTTCGCCATAGTGCTCTTAATAGCCTCCTGACTAATTAACTTTTCCCGTTCTACTTCCTCTTTCCTAACCTCACTCGTTCTTCTACAACAAGGCCCCCTTTACACTTCAATTAAATTTTCGAAATAAATAAATAGATGAAACTTTGGCAACTAAATCGGTTAATGATAATTGTTCCCCTGTTGCCCTGCCCTGTTTGCCATCCGAGGGCAAAACTCGTTTCGTCTCCTTTCTTCAAAGAGCCCATCTTGTCACGCTTAAGGAAAGGAGAGCGAAGATTATTTTACCTTTCGCCATAGTGCTCTTAATGGCCTCCTGACTAACTAAATTTTCCCTATTCTGCTTCCTCGTTCCCAACCTCACTCGTTCTTCTGCAACAAGACCCCCTTGATATTCCAATTAAATTTTCCAAAGAAAGATATAGAAGAAACTTTGGAAATTAAATCAGTTAATAGTAATTATTGCCCTGCCCTGTTTGCCATCCGAGGGCGAAAACCCTTTCGTCTCCTTTCTTCGAAGAGCCAATCTAGTCACGCTTGAGGAAAGGATGAAGGGTGACCACAGAAGAGGTGAACAGAATAATTGGACCACCAACGTGTTATATAGCAGTTCAGATCAGCATTAGATATAGATGAAGGGCGACCACAGAAGAGGCGAACAGAAAACTTGGACCACCAACATGTTATACAGCAATTCAGAGCAGAATTAGATATAGATGGAGGACGACCAAAGAAGAGGTGAACAGAAAACTTGGACCACCAACGTGTTATACAGCAGTTCAGATCAGCATTAGATATAGATGAAGGGCGACCACAGAAGAGGTGAACGGAAAACTCGGACCACCAGCGTGTTATACAGCAGTTCAGATCAGCATTAGATATAGATGAAGGGCGACCATAGAAGAGGTGAACAGAAATCTTGGACCACCAACGTGTTATACAGCAATTCAGAACAGCATTAGATATAGATGGAGGACGACCACAGAAGAGGTAAACAGAAAAGTTGGACCACCAACGCGTTATACAGCAGTTCAGAACAGCATTAGATATAGATGAAGGGGGGTGAACAGAAAACTTGGACCACCAAGGTATTATACAACAATTCAGAACAGCATTAGAATACAGATGGAGGACGACCAAAGAAGAGATGAACAGAAAACTTGGACCACAAACGTGTTGAATAGCTATTCAGAACAGCACTTTGTTGTCCAAGCATTATGATTGGAGTAAATATGAACCTTAAGTTTCATTTACTTGAAACCAACGATGTTTTTGTTGCTGTTGATCTAGGCCATACCGTTGTTCTTGCAGTTTATACGCCTACTGTCTCAAAAATTTCTCATAAAATAAGAGCGTCTAGTAAAGCCATCTTGCTTTGTGGCGATTCTAACACTGACCTTACTATTCCTAGTTTACGGTGGTCCCAGCTCTCATTCTCATAAATAAAGTTTATCATAAAAAAGAGCGTCTGGTAAAGCCATCTTGCTTTGTGGCGATTCTAACACTGACCTTACTATTCCTAGTTTACGGTGGTCCCAGCTCTCATTCTCATAAATAAAGTTTATCATAAAAAAGAGCGTCTGGTAAAGCCATCTTGCTTTGTGGCGATTCTAACACTGACCTTACAATTCTTAGTTTACGGTGGTCCCAGCTCTCATTCTCATAAATAAAGTTTATCATAAAAAAGAGCGTCTGGTAAAGCCATCTTGCTTTGTGGCGATTCTAACACTGACCTTACTATTCCTAGTTTACGGTGGTCCCAGCTCTCATTCTCATAAATAAAGTTTATCATAAAAAAGAGCGTCTGGTAAAGCCATCTTGCTTTGTGGCGATTCTAACACTGACCTTACTATTCCTAGTTTACTGTGGTCCCAGCTCTCATTCTCATAAATAAAGTTTATCATAAAAAAGAGCGTCTGGTAAAGCCATCTTGCCTTGTGGCGATTCTAACACTGACCTTACAATTCTTAGTTTACGGTGGTCCCAGCTCTCATTCTCATAAATAAAGTTTATCATAAAAAAGAGCATGTGTAAGTGTCTCAAAATTTCTCATAAAATAAGAGCGTCTGGTAAAGCCATCTTGCTTTGTGGCGATTCTAACACTGACCTTACTATTCCTAGTTTACGGTGGTCCCAGCTCTCATTCTCATAAATAAAGTTTATCATAAAATAAGAGCGTCTGGTAAAACCATCTTGCTTTGTGGTGATTCTAACACATAAATAAAGTTTATCATAAAAAAGAGCGTCTGGTAAAGCCATCTTGCTTTGTGGCGATTCTAACACTGACCTTACAATTCTTAGTTTACGGTGGTCCCAGCTCTCATTCTCATAAATAAAGTTTATCATAAAAAAGAGCGTCTGGTAAAGCCATCTTGCTTTGTGGCGATTCTAACACTGACCTTACTATTCCTAGTTTACGGTGGTCCCAGCTCTCATTCTCATAAATAAAGTTTATCATAAAAAAGAGCGTCTGGTAAAGCCATCTTGCTTTGTGGCGATTCTAACACTGACCTTACTATTCCTAGTTTACTGTGGTCCCAGCTCTCATTCTCATAAATAAAGTTTATCATAAAAAAGAGCGTCTGGTAAAGCCATCTTGCTTTGTGGCAATTCTAACACTGACCTTACTATTCCTAGTTTACGGTGGTCCCAGCTCTCATTCTCATAAATAAAGTTTATCATAAAAAAGAGCGTCTGGTAAAGCCATCTTGCTTTGTGGCGATTCTAACACTGACCTTACAATTCTTAGTTTACGGTGGTCCCAGCTCTCATTCTCATAAATAAAGTTTATCATAAAAAAGAGCGTCTGGTAAAGCCATCTTGCTTTGTGGCGATTCTAACACTGACCTTACTATTCCTAGTTTACGGTGGTCCCAGCTATCATTCTCATAAATAAAGTTTATCATAAAAAAGAGCGTCTGGTAAAGCCATCTTGCCTTGTGGCGATTCTAACACTGACGTTACAATTCTTAGTTTACGGTGGTCCCAGCTCTCATTCTCATAAATAAAGTTTATCATAAAAAAGAGCATGTGTAAGTGTCTCAAAAATTTCTCATAAAATAAGAGCGTCTAGCAAAGCCATCTTGCTTTGTGGCGATTCTAACACTGACCTTACTATTCCTAGTTTACGGTGGTCCCAGCTCTCATTCTCATAAATAAAGTTTATCATAAAATAAGAGCGTCTGGTAAAACCATCTTGCTTTGTGGTGATTCTAACACATAAATAAAGTTTATCATAAAAAAGAGCGTCTGGTAAAGCCATCTTGCTTTGTGGCAATTCCAGCACTGACCTTACAATTCTTAGTTTACGGTGGTCCCAGCTCTCATTCTCGTAAATAAAGTTTATCATAAAAAAGAGCGTCTGGTAAAGCCATCTTGCTTTGTGGCGATTCTAACACTGACCTTACTATTCCTAGTTTACGGTGGTCCCAGCTCTCATTCTCATAAATAAAGTTCATCATAAAAAAGAGCGTCTGGTAAAGCCATCTTGCTTTGTGGCGATTCTAACACTGACCTTACTATTCCTAGTTTACTGTGGTCCCAGCTCTCATTCTCATAAATAAAGTTTATCATAAAATAAGAGCGTCTGGTAAAACCATCTTGCTTTGTGGCGATTCTAACACTGACCTTACTATTCCTAGTTTACGGTGGTCCCAGCTATCATTCTCATAAATAAAGTTTATCATAAAAAAGAGCGTCTGGTAAAGCCATCTTGCCTTGTGGCGATTCTAACACTGACCTTACAATTCTTAGTTTACGGTGGTCCCAGCTCTCATTCTCATAAATAAAGTTTATCATAAAAAAGAGCATGTGTAAGTGTCTCAAAAATTTCTCATAAAATAAGAGCGTCTGGTAAAGCCATCTTGCTTTGTGGCGATTCTAACACTGACCTTACTATTCCTAGTTTACTGTGGTCCCAGCTCTCATTCTCATAAATAAAGTTTATCATAAAATAAGAGCGTCTGGTAAAACCATCTTGCTTTGTGGTGATTCTAACACATAAATAAAGTTTATCATAAAAAAGAGCGTCTGGTAAAGCCATCTTGCTTTGTGGCGATTCCAACACTGACCTTACAATTCTTAGTTTACGGTGGTCCCAGCTCTCATTCTCATAAATAAAGTTTATCATAAAAAAGAGCGTCTGGTAAAGCCATCTTGCTTTGTGGCGATTCTAACACTGACCTTACTATTCCTAGTTTACGGTGGTCCCAGCTCTCATTCTCATAAATAAAGTTTATCATAAAAAAGAGCGTCTGGTAAAGCCATCTTGCTTTGTGGCGATTCTAACACTGACCTTACTATTCCTAGTTTACGGTGGTCCCAGCTATCATTCTCATAAATAAAGTTTATCATAAAAAAGAGCGTCTGGTAAAGCCATCTTGCTTTGTGGCGATTCTAACACTGACCTTACTATTCCTAGTTTACTGTGGTCCCAGCTCTCATTCTCATAAATAAAGTTTATCATAAAATAAGAGCGTCTGGTAAAACCATCTTGCTTTGTGGTGATTCTAACACTGACTTTACTATTCCTAGTGTACGGTGGTCCCAGCTCTCATTCTCATAAATAAAGTTTATCATAAAATAAGAGCGTCTGGTAAAACCATCTTGCTTTGTGGTGATTCTAACACTGACCTTACTATTCCTAGTTTACGGTGGTCCCAGCTCTCATTCTCATAAATAAAGTTTATCATAAAAAAGAGCGTCTGGTAAAGCCATCTTGCTTTGTGGCGATTCTAACACTGACCTTACTATTCCTAGTTTACGGTGGTCCCAGCTCTCATTCTCATAAATAAAGTTTATCATAAAAAAGAGCGTCTGGTAAAGCCATCTTGCTTTGTGGCGATTCTAGCACTGACCTTACTATTCCTAGTTTACGGTGGTCCCAGCTCTCATTCTCATAAATAAAGTTTATCATAAAAAAGAGCGTCTGGTAAAGCCATCTTGCTTTGTGGCGATTCAAACACTGACCTTACTATTCCTAGTTTACGGTGGTCCCAGCTCTCATTCTCATAAATAAAGTTTATCATAAAATAAGAGCATCTGGTAAAACCATCTTGCTTTGTGGCGATTCTAACACTGACCTTACTATTCCTAGTTTACTGCGGTCCCAGCTTTTATTATCACCACTTCCGCAAGATCTAACTGAGGCAACGAATAGCAAAAATCCTAATTCATGATTCTTGTTAATGATTTCACGAATCATGAAATCATTTCATGAAATCATGAATCATAAATCATGATTCATGTCACATGTTCATAATTAAGGTAAATTTGGGCTTCATAATTTCAGGTCGTGGATCGTTAAAAAAGTCTTTTGTTAAAGCATTGGATGAAATTTTGATTAGTGATCATTCTTACCTAGAAGTGTCTGTTGTTCTAAATGTTTTTTTTTACCGTATGCATTGTAGCCCTAAATGGTTCCAGAAGCAGCTAAGGGATAGGATGGACATATAGTTATATCGGTGTGTATTATATGATATTCTAATTAAAATTCTAGTTTTATTTCCAACTCCTGTCACCGGTTAAAAAATTTGATTCGCTGGATTTAGATATGAGATATTGGATTTAGATATGAGATACAGATATTTAGATTCATTATACCAAAATAGTTCATGTTATGAAAGTTACAGCTTCCGTTGTGCTTGATGCTATTAGAGCGCGCCGAAATACCCACAAAAGGGATGGTCTATTATACCAGGGTTAAGTGAAGCAAAACAGAAACATCAGCTATGCTGTTGTATTTGGGATCATTGTGACCAGTCGAGAAATGCCCCTCCCCCCTATTGAAGATAGTTAAATCAACAAAAAAGAAATATAAGTAGTTAGAGGCAATATACAAGAAAGAACAAGAAAAAGATATATCAACAACAATTAGGGATAATCCAAAGCTACTTTTTAAAGAAGTTAATAGATTAACCCAACCATCAGTTGATTCATCAGACTATATGCAATGCTTACTTACTGCAAAACTCACATGAGACCAATTCTAGAATATATCTGTCCAGTCTGGCACGCTGGTCTCACAATAGATCAAACTATCAAACTAGATGGAATACAAATTCGTGCATTGCGAATGATTTTGGGGGATATACTGTTACCTTATGAAGATTGTCTTTTTCTGTCAGGTATAACAACGCTTGAAACAAGGAAGTATGAACTTCTTATGGGCTTCGGACATGGCCTTCTCTCATCACAGAAGCATCACGATATCCTACCACCGAAGATTGCACAAAACAAGTGCGACACCCGGCACTGCAACAAGCTACAGCCATACAACCCCGGAGCAACACAGCAATACAGAAAATCATTCCAACAATATTTCACCACTCATTTTAATTTATAGTTTTATATATTGCGATTGTTTATTTTGATATTCCGCAATAAATTATTTGTCATTGTTGTCATTGTTATATCCTGCTAGAACAATATGTCTATGAACCCTTTACTTCCGTCTTTTTGTTTAATCCACCATTAAATGCATTGAGTTATGGTAAATGGTTATACAAACATTTTCCTCAGTTGAACCCTTATAAAAACCAAGTTTGCTTTTCTCCATCTTCGGTTTTCGAAATGGTGGGGATTCAAAGTGCTATATTTCTAGAAATATTAGAGCACCACCCTAACCTTAAAAAAACAACTTTTTGTGTGACGAGTTGATATTTCAAAAGCGTATTTTGGATAAGCACGCTTTTTTATTGTTGGTTCGTAGTGGAGTGAACCCATTCATAAACCAGTGTTGACAGGTTGTTATGCTAATTCGTCTGTGAGAATTGTTCAGGGTGGGGGGCAACTTTTAGACCCAATTTTTCTACGTCGTAGAGTTAAGCAGGTGCCAGTCCTTAGCCCCGTTACTTTTTAACAGCGCACTTAGAACAGTCACACGGTACCTACCCACTTATGTGATAGACGGCCTTTCGAAACATATAAGCGTCCACGTTCTTCGCAGCTGTCTTTCAAAGCGCCCACAATTCAGAACCATATTTGAATTCTTTCATTACCATACCTTCCAATATTCTAGTCTTGATTGGCAGACTTCACCCAAGTTGCGCTCTTACATAGCATTTATTATTTTAGCGTACTTATCTGGTACACAATACAAGGATATGGCACTAGCTCTTGTATAGAACTATGTACTTATTTAATTATGTACAGAAATAGGTAAGAATATATATATATATATATATATATATATATATATATATATATATATATATATATATATATATATATATATATATATATATATATATATATATATATATATATATATATATATATATATATATATATATATATATATATATACTGGCGCTTCGCGCCACCCCAACACCTAGTTGGTGGGGGCGCATTCTTCGATGTCCCATTGTCTGTGCATATAAATAGATTGTCAGGTTTACCGACTCTTGAACATGCAACATATAACTGTCCATGGGAAAAACAATCCGTATTCAGATCTATACCTCATGATTCTAATGATTGCCCTTGAGCTTTGTTGATGGTGATTGCTAATCGAACATTCCCTATGTCGCCGTCGTCATTTATATATCCCCCTGTACCCCCCGGCGTCCCCGTTGTAGTTGTGTCCCTGTGTCCTGGTCGTCATTTATATTCCCTGTGTCCCGGTCGTCATTTGTGTCCCGGTGTCTCAGTCTGTAATTTCTCTTTGAGTGTCCCGGTCGTCATTTATATTCCCTGTGTCCCGATCGTCATTTGTGTCCCGGTCTGTATATACATTCGTTTTTGAATTGGTCTTTTTTTTAGTTTTTAATTTTTTACCTTTTTTTAGTTTTTTTAAGTTATACCTCATGATTCTAATGATTGCCCTTGAGCTTTGTTGGTGGTGATTGCTAATCAAGCATTCCATGTGTCCCCGTCGTCATTTACATATCCCCCTGTGACCCCCGGCGTCCCCGTTGTAGTTGTGTCCCGGTGTCCCGGTCGTCATTTGTGTCCCGGTGTCCCGGTCTGTATATACATTCGTTTTTGAATTGGTATATGATGAAATAGATTTTTGTGTTTTTCCCCTTTTTTTCTTTTTAGTTTGTTTTTGGTTTTTCCCTTTTTTTTAATTTTTTAGGTTTTTTCTTTTTTTTTTGGTTTTTTTTTGTAGTTTTTACCTTTTTATTTTAATTTTTTATTTTTTTTTAGTTTTGTTTTTCTCATTTATTTTTCAATTTTTTTCCTTTTTTTATTTTTATTTTTTTAGTTTTTTAGCTTTTTTAGTTTTTTTTCATTAGTTTTTAGTTTTTTTCTTTAGTTTTTTTGTAGTTTTTACCTTTTTTTTTAGTTTTTTTTTGGATTGAATACATTCGTTTTTGAATTGGTAAATGATGAAATTGGTATTGGTATATATATATATATATATATATATATATATATATATATATGAAAAGAATATGTATATGAATATGTTCATAGCGCACGGAACTCGTGAACAATGGTGTCTCCTTTACAGATCGGTTAAGAAACTCAATTATCAATTATTATGTATTAGTTAACCAAGATTTTTTTTTACGTTCCTGTTTCCTGAAGCTAGGGATTTATCAGAGCATTAAAGTTTAGTAATCATTCACACAATAGCAACGAATCAAAAACAGTAAAACTTACCAATAGATACTAGATGCAAAGCCTTTGGATTTCGGGCAATAATTTTATACCAAAGTTCGCCATACTTGGCAACAATGTCCACGTTCAACTTGCACCTCTTGCCATACCGATTTGTAAAATTAAATGGCTTCAAGACAGAACAGGGCTCTATACCAGAAATTAAAACTTCTACACACTTCTTGAGATTAACAATGTTGCTGCAAGTGATGTGCTCCTTCTTTACACCCAACGGGTTTGATATTAAGTTCTGTTTTACCTACGAAAACAAAGAACATAATATATATATATATATATATATATATATATATATATATATATATATATATATATATATATGTATATGTATATATATATATATATATATATATATATATATATATATATATATATATATATATATATATATATATATATATATATATATATATATATATATATATATATATATATATATATATATATATACTAGCTGTTGGGGTGGCGCTTCGCCACTCCAACACATAGTTGGTGGGGGGCTTCGCGCCCCCCAAGCCCCCCCGCGCCCGTAAGTCGTTACGCGCCATATTAGTTACGCGCCATTGTAGTTGTGTCCCTGTGTCCCACCTGTGAATATAGATAGATTTATATATGTGTTTCAAACTACGTAAAAATTTCGAATATACAACATTTTTGGCTTTCCCACTACTGGGAGCTTTCCGTTTCCAATTGCCAGCAATTGATCTGAAAATGTTTAACCAGAGTTATCGTTTTGCAATCGGACACGCATATTTGTAGTTAATTTTAATATTTTTACGTGTGCCCATAAATTAGAATTTTTCAGGCAAGCATTCATTTCGTCTGCAGGAGTTAAATTACGTAAAAATTGCGAATATACAACATTCTTGGCTTTCCCATTGTCTGTGCATATACAAAGCCGTATGTACTAATAATGACGTCATATGCAAACGCTCTTTTTACAAACAAACAAACATGCATACACACAACTCGTTTTTATATAGATAGATAGATAGATAGATACAATACAAATTAACTGCGTAAAACTTGCGAATATACAACATTTTTCGCTGTCCAATTGTCGCTGCATATAAATACATTGTCAGGTTTACCGACCCTCGAACATGCAACGTACAATTGTCCATGGGAAAAACAATCAGTATTAAGATCTATACCACATTTTTCTAATGATTGACCTTGAGCTTTGTTAATGGTGATTGCAAATGCTAATCGAATTGGGAATTGCAATCTTTTAAATTGAAAAGGCAGATCCGTTGGAATCATGGGAATGCGAGGAATAAGAACAGCCTCGCCCTCAAAAGGCCCTGTCAAGATTGTGGCCTCTATTAGGTTTTCCATTGTTTTTTTTACGGCAAGTCGCGTGCCATTGCAAAGCTTTGGTGGGTTGATATTTCTTAAAAGTATTATTGGTACGCCTATTTTTAGTTGTAGCACGTGTGGTGGAAACCCTGAAAGATCTATGGAATTTAAAAATTCAGATGGATAATTAACCGCTTCATTTGGTTCCAAAACTGTGTCGACTGACTTGTAAAGGACTGCCTGGTCTCGAATCTTGGTCAAAACAATATTATTGATTTCGTGGACGTCTATATTTTTGGGTGCGAGAATCGCTCTTTCACTTAGCCATTTATTATTTTTATAATTTTTTAGAATATTCGGAAATACTTTTTCAATCAATTCATTTTTGGACGTCACCAAATTACAGAAATCAGCAGGTAGTTGTATACGTCCTGAAATTGAGTCTATCGTATCATAAATGTCTTTTTGTTCCGACGTTAACTTGGAAATGTTATTTTGTACATACGACAATAGATCATATTTTTATAATTTTTTAGAATATTCGGAAATACTTTTTCAATCAATTCATTTTTGGACGTCACTAAATTACAGAAATCAGCAGGTAGTTGTATACGTCCTGAAATTGAGTCTATCGTATCATAAATGTCTTTTTGTTCCGACGTTAACTTGGAAATGTTATTTTGTACATACGGCAATAGATCATTCGTACTGTAACTTTTTTCACGATCCAATTCTACACATGTCGAAACAGCAGCGATACGGTTAGGTGAAGGCATTCCCAAATCCTGAAGAGGTTTGTTTGCCATACGTACGCACAAATCTTCTATAATAACTAAAGTGTATTTATAAATTTCTGATGTAAAATCAAAAGTCATATCTGACGTCTCTAACTGTTTTCGATGGAGTATATCTTCGGACATTTTTGACTTATATTTTTCCCATAACTCTGTAGGAGCTGATGGAGAGCATGTTGTTAAAATGATGCCAAACAATGCACGAATTTGACTTGGGGTTGACGTTTCGCACTAATGGGGAATATGGAACAACCCACTGGTTATCTACTTCGACGGTGGTACCGTTGCCATTGTAGGTTCTTCAGTCATTTTACAATTAGAAATTTCTCTTTCAACGGTCTTCTTACAATTAAAAATTTGTCTTTGAACGATATTCTTAGATACCTGTGTCCTGGTCGTCATTTATATTCCCTGTGTCCCGGTCGTCATTTGTGTCCCGGTATCCCAGTCTGTAATTTCTCTTTGAGTGTCCCGGTCTTTCAGTTTTGATATGTTTTGACTCTCGCTGTCCAGGTGGATCTTCATCTAACTGCGCGGTTTTGCGTTCTTTAGCCTCAAGCCTGTTTCCTTGCTGTTCTTTTGATTCCTCGGCACGCTTTCTTTTCTGACTTTCTCTATCAGCAGCAAGTTTTTTGGCATAGACTCTTTGAGCATCTTCATCGGCTTTTGCCATTGTAAGTTCATCAGTCATTTTAAACTTAAACATTAATAGATTTCTACGTGAACATATATGTCTTAAATATCTTTAATGACGTCACCGTCATAGCAAAAATGACGACAACTAACTTCATGACGTCAGCCGACACAGAAACATGACGTCACCTGATCCACAGACAGACAACTTATTTTTATATATATAGATATATATTTCAATATGCTTAAAACTACAAATATACTGCTGATGATGGACCCTGTATATGTGTCCGAAATATCCACTTAAAAAAATTTCTATTTGTTTCACTGTCAATCAAAAGGTTTCATCCCTATTTTGAACTGTTATATTTTCGTCATGGAAAGGCAGTTTGGTCTTCGAAGTTATCAACAAGTATGTACAGAAAAATTTGTTGCGACTTTGTGCGAATCCTACATGATGCAAATCTGTATAATCAAATTGTTTTGGAGGCGATAAACAGTAACTTTAACGCGTCTATTTTAGTATAGAAATGAATTTAGGCTGAAGTATTGTTTAGAGACATATTGTTGAGATTTTTTGATTGCAAGCGAAAAACGGAGAAAATACTTAATGTGTTTAAAAGGCTATTTCTGGAGAAAAATTGGCTCTGCAAGGTCCTTAAACGAACCTTTTTATGAGATAAAAAATGACAGTGTCTTATGTATTGCCAAAAAAGTGAAAGTAATTCCGCTGTTTTGGCCATTCCATTGTATTCTATTGTGGCCATTCCATTGTATTCTATTTGTTTATTGTGTTTATTTGTATTATTTGTTTATTGTGTTTATTTCCATTGTATTCTTATTCTCATTCCATTTTGTTTCTATAAAGAAGCGTATCAGTGCTTTTGTTGATCTTTTTTTTTTGTGAATATGAAACTAGTATTTTAAGCAGAGAATTAATTCTAAAATTTATGATTTTTTAAATGTTTTATGGAATAGCTTGTTTTCATAGAGAAAGAAAAAAGAATCGAGGCCAGAGTACAAAATTTCATGATCAGATTCCGCCATTAACGGCGACTCACACTGTATGTTTAGAATAAGATATTCCAGAGTAATTATTAGAATAAATATGTTTTAGAATAGATATATATTCTGAATATAAATAATATACTGTAGAATAAGAAAATAGAATAAATAAACACCAACTGGCAAAAATCTGGCCTCTATTTAATGTTTCTATCTTTATTCTCATAATGTATCTTTTCTTTTGCCATGGCTAAATGCGATACCTACTAGCAGTTTACATACAATGACTTAATAAGCTTTCTTATTTACTTTTGAAACGTTTTTAGTTTTAAGTGTGTTACTCCATTTCCCTTGAATATAAATTATAAATATCTGTACTTCCTTAAAATTTGTATATTTACATATATAATATATCAAATATCTACTTTTACTTGTAAGCAGATTGAAGATATTAATTTACCAGAAATTTTAAATCAGCGGCATGTGAAACAGGCCCTTCCTAGTAATTTAAATTATAATGATAGTCCAGTTTTAACTTATAAATTTTCAAAAACTGTTGGGCAAATTATTTTTAATTATAATTTAATACTAAAAAAACTAGATAGTGATATAAATTGGAAACCGGTTTGTAATTGTAAGCAACTTGGCCCATTTGTAAATCCTACTTACACACATGTTATAACAGGGGACTTGTCAATAATAAAGCAAGATGATCTTCAAATTATAATGAATAAAAGGGCTAATTTCCGTCTTTCTCATCATCTGAAACCATCGAGTATTCTTGATGGCTTGGAAAATGATTTTGATTTATTTATTGATAAGTGGTGTAAGAAAGAGAATGAAAATAAAGAGAGTTTTCAAAGTTGAAAGAATTTAATTATTAGTAGAGTAAGAAATAAAATATATTCTAACTTAAAAAATAGTAACACTAAATCATTATTTTTTAATGCGAAGATTAAACAAGCAATTGCTAATCTAAAGAATGAATTTGTAATTGTGCCAGTGGATAAAGCTAATAATAATTTTGCCATAATTTGTCAGAAGCTGTATTGTGATATCTTAAAAAGGGAGTTATGTACAACTAATGTTTACGAAAAGGTAAATATAGAGGATGAGAATTTAATTGAAAAGACTGAAGAAATACTTTTTAAAAATTTTAATATTAAAATAAATGACAATGATAAAAAGTTCCCTTTCCTATATTGGACTGTAAAATTTCATAAGAATCCCCCTAAACCACGGTTTATTGCTGGAGCAGCTAAATGTCTAACCCGCATTGCTGCTACTGACCTCTCTTTAATTTTAAAGGAAATAGTAAATAAACTTAAAACCTATTGTTCTGGTATTAAAAAATTTTCGAATATTAATCCATATTGGAGTGTTAATAATTCACTGCAGGTGATAGATTCTTTAACAACGGTTTCAGCTAAAAGAATTGAGTCTTTCGATTTTGCGACAATGTATACTAATTTATCACTTAATGTAGTGTTTGATAATTTAAAAACTGTTATCAAGAAATCTTTCCTCTTATCTAGTAAAAGGTTCTTAAAAATAGACATTTATAATAAAAAAGCTATATGGACAAACTGCTTTAATACTACAGTTAACTTGAGATGTTACAGCTTGGATATGATTTTTGAGTTATTGGAATTTGTTTTATACAATACTTATATAAGATTTGGGGGTGATTTGTACAGGCAAATTATGGGAATTCCCATGGGGGGGGGGGAATGCCAGCCCATTTATAGCTGACTTGTTTTTAAGTCAACTAGAATATAAATATATGATGGATAAGAATAATCCAATTAATTTAAAACATGCTTTGTCAAATAATAAAAGATACTTAGATGTTATTTTGGTCTTAAATTGTAAGGATTTCATTGATATTTCTAAAAATATATATCCATCAGAGCTTATTCTTGAGCCTAGTCATGGCGCTGGTCATGAAGATCATTTCTTAGATTTAAATATTAATATTTGTGATAATAATAAATTAAGTTTTAAAATGTATAATAAAACGGATGATTTTGATTTTGAAGTGATTAGTTTCCCATTCCCTGAAAGTAATATACACTCAAATATCACATATTCAGCGTTTTTCTCACAGTTACTTCGTTATGCAAGGATTTGTAGTAATTATATTGATTTTAAAAATAGATGTAAAATCCTAAGCCAAAAACTGATATCAAGAGGTTTTTCTGCAAATAAATTAACTTGGCAATTTTTAAAAAAATTAGTTTTCATTATAACGAACTTTTAAATAAATATCAAAAGAATTATCTAGAAATACTTAAAGAAATTTTTAACTAATTTCGGAGGTTCGAGAAATGTTGTCACAGCGCCATTTATTTTGAATTGTGTTTCTAATTGAGCGGATTTTCTAAAAAATTAGCCACATGGTAAAGATGAATTCTATAATTGTTTAGTTCATTCAGGTTTTTGCAATGTGTTAATATTTGTGATTTGGTAAAATCTATAATATTTAGTTTACCTATTGTTGCTAAAGGGAGGGATATATTAACAGGATAAGCTTGTTTTGGTTTTACTTGGTTGTTTTACATTTGCTTTTTTTTTCTCATAGGCATGTATTTTGGGGGTGATACCTGACGCGGGGATGCCATGGATATTCTGTAGTAGCCACAACACTGTGCTCGGTAGAGAATTTAGAGTGGCGAAACCCTATATAGGCCAGTGTATTCTCCTGATGAGCCCTTATGTTGGGTTGTTGCCTCTGAATTATTTGTCTGTATTATTTTTTCTATTGTTTGGTAAATGACGACTTATACTTATTGACGACATGACTGCCTGCCCATGGATTATTCTTTATGGTTGATTGTGTGTGGCTATGCTGTTTGACCTATGTGATTGTATGGATGAGTAGGGTTAAGGCCTCATTCAAGTGCTGGTCTATATTAATCACTAATTTAGGAAAACAGTCTTCCTTTTCTCCTTCAGTCTCTTTTTTTTTTTTTTGTGTTTGTGCTGTAGCATTGGTGATTTCTCTTTTCATGATATATATATATATATATATATATATATTTATAAATATATATATATATATATATATATATATATATATATATATATATATATATATATATATATATATATTTTTAACAACGTAAAACTTGCGAATATACAACATTCTTCGATGTCCCATTGTCTGTGCATATAAATAGATTGTCAGGTATACCGACTCTTGAACATGCAACATAAAATTGTCCATGGGAAAAACAATCCGTATTCAGATCTATACCTGATTATTCTAATGATTGCCCTTGAGCTTTGTTGATGGTGATTACTAATCGAACATTCCCTGTGTCCCCGTCGTCATTTATATATCCCCCTGTGCCCCCGGCATCCCCCTTGTAGTTGTGTCCCTGTGTCCTGGTCGTCATTTATATTCCCAGTATCCCGGTCGTCATTTGTGTCCCAGTGTCCCAGTCTGTAATTTCTCTTTGAGCGTCGCGGTCGTCATTTATATTCCCTGTGTCCCGGTGTCCTGGTCGTCATTTGTGTCCCGGTCTGTAATTTATCTTTGAGTGTCCCGGTCGTCATTTATATCTCCCGGTCGTTATTTGTGTCCCAGTGTCCCAGTCTGTGATTTCTCTTTGAGTGTCCCAGTCGTCATTTATATTCCCTGTGTCCCGGTATATAGTTTTCTTTTTCTCCTTTATTTTTCTGTTTTTTTTCCTTTTTTACTTTTTTTTCTTTTTCAGTTTTTAGTTTTTTTCATTAGTTTTTAGTTTTTTTCTTTTTAGCTTTTTTTGTAGTTTTTACCTTTTTTTTTAGTTTTTTTTAGTTTTTTTTAGTTTTTTTCTTTTTTAGTTTTTTACCTTTTTTTATTTTTTTAGCTTTTTTAGTTTTTTTAGTATTTTCTTTTTAGTTTTTTGTAGTTTTTACCTTTTTTAGTTTTTTTTCTTCTTTTGTATTAATGCACCAAACGGCGTCACTTGGAAACATGAGTTATATTTTCTGGTTTTTGATAAAAAAAAAAACGCTTAGATTCTGACGTAGTTCCAGTAAGCAAAGTCTTCAATGGCTCTGGGGGTGCAGCCAGTTGAGGAAGTTTAACTTTTCCTGAGGCGCAACACATTCCCATTGTTTCACCATTAAATTTCAAGGCCTTGCAGTAGGGAAAAATTTTAGACATAGTCCCGATTTGAACACATCTACTATAATCATCGACTGGGCTGTACCTGAATGCCATACGATAATTTTCACGTTGCTCTTGTGATTCCTCGGCACGCTTTCTTTTGGCATTATCTCTTGAAGCCCCAAGCCTGTTTTTACGTTGCTCTTGTGATTCCTCGGCACGCCTTCTTTTTTCACTTTCTCTTTTAGCAGCAAGTCTGGTTTCGCGTTGCTCTGGTAGTTCATCGACACGCCTTTGTTGACGGAAATTGCACATTCCTAATCTGGCATTATCTCTTGAAGCCGCAAGCCTGTTTTCACGTTGCTCTTGTGATTCCTCGGCACGCTTTCTGTTCTTACTTTCTCTATCAGACGCAAGCCTGTTTTCTTGCTGTTCTTGTGATTCCTTGGCACGCTTTCTTTTCTTACTTTCTCTATCAGCAGCAAGTTTTTTGGCATAGACTCTTTGAGCAGCTTCCTCGGCTTTTGCCATTGTAGGTTCTTCAGTCATTTTACTCGTTTTACGTTTATCTGGTGTTTCCTCCTGGTGTGCTCTATTTGGTGCCATTGTAAGATTAGTGGAACTTTCTCTTTGAGCCGCAAACATTTATATTGAACTAGCTGTTGGTGTGGCGCTTCGCGCCACACCAACACCTAGTTGTTGAGAGCGCTTCGCGCGCCCCCGCGCGCGTAAGTCGTTACGCGCCATATTAGTTACGCGCCATTGTAGTGTCCCTGTGTCCCACCTGTGAATATAGATAGATATATATATGTTTTTAACTACGTAAAACTTGCGAATATACAATATTCTTCGCTGTACCATATTCTGTGCATATAAATAGATTGTCAGGTTTACCGACTCTTGAACATGCAACATATAATTGTCCATGGGAAAACAATCCGTATTCAGATCTATACCGCATTTTTCTAATGATTGCCCTTGGGCTTTGTTGATGGTAGTTGCTAATCGAATCGTAATTGCTAGTCGTCATTTATATATCCCCCGTGTGCCCTTCCGGCGTCCCCGTTGTAGTTGTGTCCCTGTGTCCCGGTCGTCATTTGCGTCCCGGTGTCTCGGTCTGTAATTTCTCTTTGAGTGTCCCGGTCGTCATTTATATTCCCTGTGTCCCGCTTGTCATTTGTGTCCCGGTGTCCCGGTCTGTAATTTCTCTTTGAGTGTCCCGGTCGTCATTTATATTCCTTGTGTCCCGGTCTGTGACATACGACAATAGATCAATTGTGTTGTAACTTTGTTCACGATCCCATTCTACACATGTAGAAATAGAAGCAGTACGATTAAGTGAAGGCATTCCCAAATGCTTGAGAAGTTTGTTTGCAATAGATAAGCACAAATCTTCAATCATAACTAAAGTGCAGTTATAAATTTCTGTTGTAAAGTCCAAGGTCATATCTGACCTTTCTAGCCGTATTCGGTGGAGTATATTCTCGGCCATTTGCGATTTATATTTCTCCCATAACTCTGTAGGAGATGAAGGAGAGCAACTTTTGCCGGAAGACACGGGCCGTAATGTCATGTCTATGAACCGGCGATTGTCCAGGATGTAAAAGCTGTTGTATCTAATCCCAAGATGGATTATATATCAATGTAATAAATAAGGAATCATTAATCTATAAGCATAATATTTCATTGCGCTGCATTTCTTATCCATTTCTTTGTTAGTGGCAGGATTTATCAATTTAATATTAAAGTGATAGCCGTCGGCTCCATCCCAAAAAATGATAGGATATTGTAGGGCATCAGAGCATCGATGAGTTTAATAAAAACTTCTCTTTGAAACGCCTTCTTATATACTTATAATGACGTCATATACAAAGCCTTTGACGTCATATACAAATCACCGAACATAAAGATTGCCACTTCGTTGATAGTTCGTTGATTCGTTGATAGTTGCGTATCAGTAGGCATCAATTCGATTGCTGTTTTGAACAAAAGCACTAAATTATTATTTATGTGGAAAAGAAATTATTATAAATTATAATAAATTATTATTTATGTGCAACTGGGAAACCATAGTCCTTTCAACATCGTTTTTTTTTATTATCGGTATCACTTTCAAGTTGTTTGGTTTGTTTTACCTTGACTTGTCTTTCGTCACTATGAAATACATATCGCCGAAAATTTGTTTTTTTAACTAAAATCTGGTAGGCATTGATGACCTTATCCAAGTCAAAATCCCCAACCCAATCATCATCGCTATCATTTTCAGTTTTGATACGTTTTGACTCTCGCTGTCCAGGTTGTTTCAGGTTGTTCTTGTGATTCCTCGGCACGCTTTCTTTTGGTGATTTCTCTTTGAGACGCAAGCCTGTTTTCACGCTGTTGTTGTGATTCCTCGGCACGCTTTCTTTTCATACTTTCTCTATTAGCCGCAAGCCTGTTTTCACGCTGTTGTTGTGATTCCTCGGCACGCTTTCTTGTCTTACTTTTTCGATTAACCGCAAGCCTTTTGGCATTAGCTCTATGAGCAGCTTCCTCGGCTGTTTCTTCTGTCATTTTCAGATCTATATTAAAAATTTCTCTTTGATGTTGTGATTCCTCGGCACGCTTTCTTTTAATACTTCCTCTATTAGCCGCAAGCCTGTTTTCACAACTGAAAAAAACAAAAAACCAAAAAAATAAGAAAAAATGTAAAAAAAAACTAAAAAAGAAAAACTAAAAAGAAAAAAAACTAAAAAAGAAGAAAAAACTAAAAAAAGAAGAAAAACTAAAAAAGAAAAAACTAAAAAAGATAAAACCAAAAATATTTGTGAAATCACCAGTTTTTTACATTTTAAGCAATTTAATAATAATTTCTTTTTGACGTTAATTGACACTTTGACAAATATTCTTTGAGCAGCAAGCATTCTAAACTTCAACAATTTCTGCTAAACTTCAAACTTTTGGTTTTCTGTTTTAAGGTTTTCGAATTGCTTTAATCCATTGTCAAAATATATTGAAATATTTGTGCAATCACCAGTTTTTTACATTTTAAGCAATTTAATAAAATTTAAAAAGAGCCTCCATTTTTTGAGCTCGTGTAACGGCAATAACGGTCATGTAACGGACACTACATTTATATATATATATAGATTATAGAAAAATGTTTGTTCGTATAAAAATTTTACAAGCCAATTTAAGAAATGCTATCGAATCCAATTTTGTGAAGCTAAAAGCTGGCGAGCAGAGAATTTTTACAAGCCCCAAGCCCGGGATACTGACTAATCCCGTCTACAATGAAGAATTCATTGTAGAATTTCAATCAATAGATTGGATGAAAATATCCGATGAAGAAGATCGGATATAGTAAAAAAAAATTATCTGAATAGTTTAGATCTCTCTGGCAATCTCTCTGGAAATTAAATTATTTAACATGCTGGGAAGAAGATAGATGTATATCTATATATATTATAGTATATTATATATACAGTCTTATATTATCCTTGTTACACAACACCAAAAATACTAAATACCTTGCGATGGCGTACTGGACAAGCTTTCACCTTTAAAGTGAAGGTTCGCAGGTTCGATTCTACACGTCGCAAGGAAACCCAAAATCATAAAAGGAAACCCAGCATTTTCTAATTTTCTAGTTTTTTTTTCTTTCTGGTTTCTCATGTTTCTCGGATTGTTCTTGCCTCTGTCCATTTCTATGGTTCGATTATCATCCTCTACAGATTTTCACTTTTCTGACTTGATCAGTTGTTTTTCAGTGTGTGCAGCCGAAAACAATAATAAAAAAACTCCCAGTTTTTGACATTTTTAGATAGATTCATTTTAGTTAAAAATGACACATTTTTGGATGCTCTGGGGACACATTCATGGGCCGAAAAGCTGGCAACCCTGTACGCAGAATTCAGAAAAAAAATAATTAGCATGACGCATATGGTAAAATATATCACGATCAATCACTATTGCCATATGTACAGTCGTGGCCCTTTAAGAGCCAAAATATATATTATAGTATATTATATATACAGTCTTATATTATCCTTGTTACATAACAAAAAAAAATAAATTTTATTTTTTTTATAAAATAAATTTTATCCTTTACAAAAGTCTAGTGAAGTTTATTTCAGTATAGTGCTTGTTTTTCATGATTCTACAAATATAGCCAAGGTAAATTTCACCAGCCAGTTTATTTGAAACAGTTTTTAAAATATAATTAAATAAAAAACAAGTTTTTTTAACTGAAAGTAAGGAGCGACATTAAAACTTCGAACAGAAATTGCTCATATGAAATGAGTTGTCCCCTCCGCAATCCCTCGCTCTTTATGCTAAAGTTTTTAATTGTTTTAAAAAGTAGAATTGTGGCAAAGAGTCAAACTTTTGCGTGAAGAGCGAGGGATTGCGGAGGGGACAACCCATTTCATATACGGAGTAATTTCTGTTCGTTTTAAGTTTTAATGTCGCTCCTTACTTTCAGTTAAAAAAACTAGTTTTTTATTTAATTTCTGAACGTTTTTGAATTAATGCATGTTTGATTTTGGCTCTCCGTACATAAATTATTAAAATGAAATTTGCATATTAATTCTTTTTTTGGCTAAATGGCTTTCTCTTAGTTTTGATCAGACGATTTTGAGAAATAAAGGGTGGGGAATGAGGCCTAGTTGCCCTCCAGTTTTTCGGTTACTTAAAAAGGCAACTAGAACTTTTAATTTTTAACAAACGTTTTTATTAGTAAAAAATATACGTTACTTAAGAATTAACTTACGTAACAAACTTTTATATTCTTATATTTTTGATTATATATATGAGGGGGTTTGTCCCCTCGTTAATACCTCGCTCTTCACACTAAATCTTAAGTTTTATCCCAATTCTTTAAGAATGACCCCTGAATCAGAAAGGCCGCAGAATAAATAGTTGAAATTACTAAAAATACTTTAGCATAAAGAGCGAAGTATTTATCTCCTCCTAAATACCTCGCTCTCTATGCTAAAGTATTTTTAGAACCCCTCATATGCGTAATAATCTCTGTTCGTTTTAAGTTTTAATGCTACTCCTTACTTTCAATTGAAAAAACTTTTTCATGTTTATATTTTCATTGTTTTTTTTTAATAGTAATGCTAGAAAATCCTGCGCCCTTTTCATTGAATTTTTCTTCCCCCATGACATATTCCTCCAAAGAAATATCCTCCCATATAGCCCCTCCCCTCAACCCCACCCCCAAACTAAAAAAAATCCCCCTGAAAACGTCGGTACACTTCCCAATAACCATTACTGTATGTAAACATTGGTCAAAGTTTGTAACTTGCAGCCCCTCCCTCAGGAACTGTGGGGGAGTAAGTCATCCCCAAAGACATAGTTATTATGGTTTTTGACTATGCGGAACAAAATAGCTATCTCGAAATTTTGATCCGTTGACTTTGGGAAAAAATGAGCGTGGGAGGGGGCCTAGGTGCCCTCCAATTTTTTGGTCACTTAAAAAGGGCACTAGAACTTTTCATTTCCGTTAATGAGCCCTCTTGCAACACTCTAGGACCACTTGGTCGATACGATGACCCCTGGGAAAAAAAAGAAAAAAAAAAAAAAAACAACAAACAAACAAATAAACACGCACCCGTGATTTGTCTTCAGGCAAAAAAAACGAAATTCCACATTTTTGTAGATTGGACCTTGAAATTTTTTCCATAGGGTTCTATGATACGCTGAATGCGATGGTGTGATTTTCGTTAAGATACTATGACTTTTAGGGGGTGTTTCCCCCTATTTTCTAAAATAAGGCAAATTTTCTCAGGCTCGTAACTTTTGATGACAAAGACTAAATTTGATGAGACTTATATATTTAAAATCAGCATAAAAATCCGATTCTTTTGGTATATCTTTTAGCATCGAAGTTCCGTTTTTTAGAGTTTTGTTTACTATTGAGCCGGGTCGCGCCTTACTACAGTTCGTTACCACGAACTGTTTGATTAGCCATGACTTGATGCCCACAACTATTCCATTTTAATTCAAAAGTTTTCTTTTTCTTCTTTATTTTTTAGGTTTTTTCCCCTTTTTTTAGAAGATAGTGTAACGGACGGACAGACGAACATAACATTTTTATTTATATAGATAGATAATCAAACAGTCCGTAGCAACAGATTGGAAGCAAGGAAATACTCGGGCTCCAAAACCAAAACTCTAAAAACTGGAATTTTGATAGCAATAGATGCATCAAAAGAACTTGATTTTTTTGCTGATTCCAAATATACAAAATTTAGTTGATTTTTGAACAAGGGTGGAAACAACAAAAAACCAACAACAAACAAACAATCGCTCTTAATGAAAATCACACCACCAGTTTGAGTATATCATACGCCTACCATATTGTAGGGGTTTCAAACTTTTACCTACAAATATTTTTTTTATAAGTAATTTTCTTTTCTTTTAAAGAATAAGACGGATCACGGAGGCCTACATTTTTTTCTATATAGTAAAAAACGAGCTCTACCCCATAGCAACCGAAATATTAAAAAAAGACTGTGGTTTTTCGCAAAGAATCAATCATCATACAGACGATAAGGCAACACACGTACCTTTCGACAAGATAATAATAACAGAAGATTCATTTGAGAATTACTAGGTTGCAATTAATGGTGCGACCACGATATAGCAAAAAGCCAAACCAAGAAACCAGGAAGCCGTCACTCTAATAAGACATCATACCAAAAACATCATTTTGTATACAAAGATGTTTTATCTTTTAATTGATTTTATTTTCCGCATTATGTTTTATGCTGGTTGCGAAATGAATTCGAAATAATATTTTTTTTTAATGAGCCCTTAAAGAGCTCTCTATGACGTTCAAGTTGCGCGCTAGCCATGGAGGAGAAAAGACAAATTAATGCTACCTAGTGTTGTAAATGATAAAATTGGTCACGGTAAAATTAGGTATTTTCTGTATCTTACCGGTATTTCAGATATTTGACTGGCATATTTTACTGCAGCTTGTAGTTTACACCGCGCAAAATCACCCAGAGACTTGGAGAAACTCGTTTGGTTATGATATTGTTATTGTGGTTTTTACTGAATACACAGCAGGGTTAAAGAAAGCGAAAGAATAAATATGGACTGCTTTGATTAATATCGATATGAGGCGCTTGAGACTGTGTGATAAAATGGGATTGGACTAGCCCTTCTTTTGCAATATATAACCTTATTTACATATGCTTGTTCTTTCTTAATAAACAGTTTACGTGATCTTTCCACTAAAACCATTTAAGAAAGCAATATCATTTGGACCGTAGGTATTAGTATAAAAGGCCGCCTGACTTCAGTCTCATTTGCTGAACAAACCGCACAATGAAGGTAAATTTACAGTACTGCGCGTTAGTTCAGAAATGGGGCACATGACAGCGCCAGAAAAGGGCTTGGTCAGTGGAGAAACTAGCGTTAGAGCACTGTGCTCCAATTCTACCGCAAGTATGACCAGCCGTCGATAAAAATGTGTTACTGCGCACGCGCAAAGAAGGAGCCAGGGAGAAATGCGCAAGACAAGAAGTGCACGGAAATTCTTTGGCATTACTGTATGTAACGCACAGTACTATGGTCAAAACTTATCAGAACAATAAAGAGTGGTGGTTCATCCTGTGCTTTTGCACACCCTTCCTGTTTACCTTGTCAAGATTCCGGGTACCCACTTAGAGCTGGATCGACTCTGGCTCAGCTTACAGAGTCACGCCACTGACCCCCATCCCAAAGCAAATAATTGGGTATACTAGGATTCGAACACTCGCCCTCTCGGACAAAGGATCCTAAATCCAGCGCACCAATCCACTTGGCTAGGACGACCTATAGTTATGATATATAAGATATAAAAAAAATATGCATGGATAAAAGTCTAGATAGGGGCTACTGAGGATGGAAAATGTTAAGAAAACAATGCTTACTTTATAAAATGCAGAATAATTGTAACTAGCACATTTTCCATCCACTATACTTTATCAGAAATCCCCTCCCTCTGATGTCGTCAATGTATAGCCCAAAATAGGCCTTTATATTTCCCACACATTGTGCCAATACGTCTTCCTTGTCCCCATCAGTGTACATGTAAATTGTATTAACTGTGAAGAAACACGAACCGGAAAAACAAGAGTGCAGTTTTGAAGTTTTTTTTTATACAAAATAGTTGCCCGAAATTAGGCACAGTCAAAGCACTCGGCTATTACCCTAGACACAATATGACAAAAGGGTTAAATTATACTGTTAATTAGATTGATGAAACTCTAGGAGGCTTCATCTTTTTTTTTAAGCCCAAGAAAATCAAAATGATTGCAAATTTTCATTAAAAGCTGAAAAAATGATATAATAAAAAAATGCCCAACAGGTCTTGCAACTACGGGGCAGCTACCAAATTTACCCTATATTCTCTAGGGAGTTATTTTTTCTCCCGAAATAAGAAATAATATGATTGGCTTTTAAAATTACACTAATTGCACAAGTGAAATGACATCATTTTTATACAGTCCTGAAAAGGGCTTATGCAATATATGCCTCTCACTCACTCGGACTATCTGCCTTGGCTTGTTCTACAATTAGCCATGACTTGATGCCACCTAACGATTTGATTTTAATTCAAAATGTTCTCATAGATTCACAGGCGAAAAGTTTTTAATGTCAATTCTGTAGAACTAATCTTATTTTTTTTTTTTTTTTTTTTTTTTTTTTTTTTTTTTTTTTTTTTTTTTTTTTTTTTAGGAATGTCCTTGTTAATAAATTTAATGGCTGTCTTTCTTAAATCGATTTTCCAAATCATCTTAATTCAAACTTTGGAGAGAAATGAGGTCCGATTCCGTATCTATTTGGCTTTGTTACTGAATGGCTTGTAGCCATTGGCTAGAAGCCAATAACTAGTGAATAAATTTGATGGCTGTCTTGAATGGACTTTTCTAATCATCTTAATTCAGACTTTGGAGAGAAATGAGGGCCAATTCCGTATTTATTTGGCTTTGTTATTGAATGGCTTGTAGCCATTGGCTAGAAGCCAATAACTAGTGAATAAATTTGATGGCTGTCTTGGATGGACTTTTCAAATCATCATAATTCAAACTTTGGAGAGCAATGAGGTCCAATTCTGTATCTATTTGGCTTTGTTATTGAATGCTTCTAGCCATTAACCGGAAGCCAATGGCTGTAAGACATCCTAAAATTGTTTTGTCATTGTATTTATGGCCAAGGACATGTTGGAGGATTTGATGAACTGAATAGTTTGGCGAAAGACAAATGAACTGAACTGAATATTATTTGTTGTGAATATCAAACAGTTCGTGATAACGAACAGTAAGGAGCGACCCGGCTCAATAGTAAACGAAACTCTAAAAAACGGAATTTTGATACTAAAAGATACAACAAAAGAATCGGATTTTTATGCTGATTTTAAATATATAAGTCTCATCAAATTTTGTCTTTGTCATCAAAAGTTATGAGCCTGAGAAAATTTGCTTTATTTTGGAAAATAGGGGGAAACACCCCCTAAAAGTCATAGAATCTTAACGAAAATTACACCATCGCATTCAGCGTATCAGAGAACCCTATACACAAAATTCCAAGGTCCAATCTACAAAAATGTGGAATTTCGTATTTTTTGCCAGAAGACAAATCACGGGTGCGTGTTTATTTGTTTTTTTTTCTTTTTTTTCCCCAGGGGTCATCGTATCGACCAAGTGGTCCTAGAATGTTGCAAGAGGGCTCATTCTAACGGAAATGAAAAGTTCTAGTGCCCTTTTTAAGTGACCAAAAAAATTGGAGGGCACCTAGGCCCCCTCCCACGCTCATTTTTTCCCCAAAGTCAACGGATCAAAATTTTGAGATAGCCATTTTGTTCCGCATAGTCGAAAACCATAATAACTATGTCTGTGGGGATGACTTACCCCCCACAGTCCCTGGGGGAGGGGCTGCAAGTTACAAACTTTGACCAATGTTTACATACAGTAATGGTTACTGGGAAGTGTACCGATGTTATCAGGGGGATTTTTTTGGTTTGGGTGTGGGGTTCAGGGGAGGGGGCTATATTAAAAATAATTTCAACTATTTATTCTACGGACTTTCTGATTCAGGGGTCATTCTTAAAGAATTGGGATAAAACGTAACGTAAGTTATGTACGTTTGTTACGTAAGTTAATTCTTAAGTTACGTTTTTTTTTACTAATAAAAACGTTCGTTAAAAATTAAAACATCTAGTTGCCTTTTTGAGTAACCGAAAAATTGGAAGGCAACTAGACCTCCTTCCCCACCCCTTATTTCTTAAAATCGTCTGATCAAAACTAAGAGAAAGCCATTTAGCCAAAAAAAGAATTAATATGCAAATTTCATTTTAGTAATTTATGTACGGAGAGCCAAAATCAGACATGCATTAATTCAAAAACTTTCAGAAATTAAATAAAAAAACAAGTTTTTTTAAATGAAAGTAAGGAGCGACATTAAAACTTAAAACGAACAGAAATTACTCCGTATATGAAAGGGGCTTTTCCTCCTCGACACCCCGCTCCTTGCGCTAAAGTTTGATTCTTTCTCGCAACTCTACTTTTTAAAACAATAAAAAACTTTAGCGTAAGGAGCGGGGTGTAGAGGAGGAAAAGCCCCTTTCATATACGGAGTAATTTCTGTTCGTTTTAAGTTTTAATATTGCTCCTTACTTTCATTTAAAAAAACTTGTTTTTTTTATTTAATTATTATTAAATAATGAACTGAATATTATTTGTGGCCAGGGATATGCTGGAATTTGAAGAGCTAAATATTTTGGCAAGAGACAAATGAACTGAAGTGAATATTACTTGTTGTGAATATTACCAGTACTGGTGAGCTCAATATTATTTATGGATAAGGACATGCTGCAGGACTTGTGGAACTGAATATTTTGGCCAAGTACAACTGAACTGAACTGTATATTATTTGTTATGAATATTATTATTAAATGATGAACTGAATATTATTTGTGGCTAGGGATATGCTGGAATTTGAAGAGCTAAATATTTTGGCAAGGGACAAATGAACTGAAGTGAATATTACTTGTTGTGAATACTACCAATACTGGTGAGCTCAATATTATTTATGAACAAGGACATGCTGCAGGACTTGTGGAACTGAATATTTTGGCCAAGTACAACTGAACTGAACTGTATATTATTTGTTATGAATATTGTTATTAAATGATGAACTGAATATTATTTGTGGCTAGGGATATGCTGGAATTTGAAGAGCTAAATATTTTGGCGAGGGACAAATGAACTGAATTGAATATTACTTGTTGTGAATATTACCAATACTGTTGAGCTCAATATTATTTAAGGACAAGGACATGCTGCAGGACTTGTAGAACTGAATATTTTGGCCAAGTACAACTGAACTGTATATTATTTGTTATGAATATTATTATTACAGATGAACTGAATATTATTTATGGCCAGAGACATGTTGGAAAGATTGATGAACTGAAAATTTTGACATGGACAAACGAATTAAATTGAATATCATTAGTAGTGAACATTATTACTGATGAACTGGTAATTGAATTTTTTAAAGTGTATTTGCGGAAAGACTTCCCTTACAAGTTTATGCTCATCCAATCTCACAAAACCTTAGAAAGGGCTTTCCTGATCGATATTGTGGATGAAAACGACCAAAAAATTGAAATCAATGCTTGTTAATCTTGTTTGTCAAATTATGTGGGAAATTTCAAGAGAGAATATCATGAGAAAAATATTTTTGGGTTATACCCAAAAGGTATAATAATATACCTAGATATACATATCTAGGTAATATACCTAAACCTTATAGGTTATACGCCTATAAAGTATAATAATATACTAAAGGTATGACAAAGGTATAATACCCAGAAGGAAAAAATAGGATACTCTGCCATAAAGATTGTTATATTTACTATTGGATTTATTAAAGACATGAGAAGGTGCCTTTTGTAATTGTCTATCCAGGGGCGAATCTCCAGCATTTTTATTGGGAGGGGGGCAAGAGGGGTCCATATCAGGATAGTCAAGGGACATATTTTTTCTTGTACACAATTGGGGGACAACTGACAAACCCCCCTTCCCCCAAAAAAATGACGCCCCTATATCCACCCCTTTCCTCGTCAAAGGACACTGGACAGATTTATTTCTATAAACCTAGAGCTTTCAGAATTTGATCAAACAGTGAAAAGCTGCATAAAAAGTAAACACTACTAGAGTAAACACAAATCTAATAAAATAATGTTACAGTTACTTTTAAAATATTGCCATTTTCCTAACAATAATAAAATTTGTGTTCTCGCGAAAGATATTATTGATTCCAAAATTGTTGACAAACAAATCTGTTCTCATGGATAAAAAAATGTGTACGCCAGAAATGGCTATAAAATGACAAAAAAGGCCATATACATAAATATGCTGATTGTTGGCTGGTCTAGCAAATTCTCTTAGTGGAGAATCTGGTGTTAAAAAGCGAAGCAAAGACCAAAAAAAATGACGCCATTTCTGTGAAAAAGCGAGCTTCTTGATTGTACGCGCATGCCCCTAAACTGTAGAAGAAAGCACAACATCTGTCTAGACTTTGACCTTTGGTAGTCGATTGGATTGGTCTTGGCTTGGAATTATGGGGCCCAGAGCTTAATCCCAGCAGTCATACGGCCAAGAGCGAAGGGGACCTCTTGGTTAAATAAATTCCCACCAAACATCTGTGAACGCCTTTTGCACTACAAATGACCTGAAGAAACTATTTTTTTTTTATATATCCTTTTAAAAAGAATGCGCATGGTTGTTTAAAGATAACAATAAAAAATAAAATAAAGGATGTAAACCCCTACAGTCGCTGATGGAGCATAGGACATAAATATTTGTCAAAATCACTTGCCAGGCCTTTTTATATGGAACTTACCAGTCCTGTCACTTAATTTTGAAACAACTGGGGTTAAACCCTAGTAATTATATTGCACAGAAGAGACTAATCCACTAGGCTACCACAGGTTGATGAAGATATACAACATATCCAAAATTTAAAAGTAACCTTATTTGAAATACCTTATTTAAAAAGTCTGTTTCTGCCTGAAGCTTCCTTTTCAGCATGTTGATCCTACCTATATCATTCCATGGCGTGCTGTCCAGTATTTGAACTAGATTTCTTCCTTCTAATAAATAACTGTCAAGAAGTTGCAAATATTCTTCTCCCAAACTCATAGCTATTGAATTTACTAAAAGAAAGATGCCTTATTGAATACACGCCTACACATGGGGAGAAGAAAAAATCAAAATAGTCATAAAAAAAAACTTAAAATGCACAATGCTTTAATATTTGGTGTTAACCACATTTTTTTTTTTAAAGCATGAAACCTACTTCAAAATATTTTGACCCTTCCTTTAAGAGTTGAAGCCACGTGGAGCTAGTTGGAGTTAAACAGAAAGATGACAAACAAACAAGAAAGAAAGTTAAACAGAAAGAGTTAAACAGAAAGATGAAACAAACAAGACAGATGCCTTATTGAATACATGCCTACACATGGGGAGAAGAAAAAATCAAAATAGTCATAAAAAAAAACTTAAAATGCACAATGCTTTAATATTTGGTGTTAACCACATTTTTTTTCAAAGCATGAAACCTACTTCAAAATATTTTGACCCTTCCTTTAAGAGTTGAAGCCACGTGGAGCTAGTTGGAGTTAAACAGAAAGATGACAAACAAACAAGAAAGAAAGTTAAACAGAAAGATGAAACAAACAAGAAAGATGCCTTATTGAATACATGCCTACACATGGGGAGAAGAAAAAATCAAAATAGTCATAAAAAAAAACTTAAAATGCACAATGCTTTAATATTTGGTGTTAACCACATTTTTTTTCAAAGCATGAAACCTACTTCAAAATATTTTGACCCTTCCTTTAAGAGTTGAAGCCACGTGGAGCTAGTTGGAGTTAAACAGAAAGATGACAAACAAACAAGAAAGAAAGTTAAACAGAAAGAGTTAAACAGAAAGATGAAACAAACAAGAAAGATGCCTTATTGAATACATGCCTACACATGGGGAGAAGAAAAAATCAAAATAGTCATAAAAAAAAACTTAAAATGCACAATGCTTTAATATTTGGTGTTAACCACATTTTTTTTCAAAGCATGAAACCTACTTCAAAATATTTTGACCCTTCCTTTAAGAGTTGAAGCCACGTGGAGCTAGTTGGAGTTAAACAGAAAGATGACAAACAAACAAGAAAGAAAGTTAAACAGAAAGAGTTAAACAGAAAGATGAAACAAACAAGAAAGATGCCTTATTGAATACATGCCTACACATGGGGAGAAGAAAAAATCAAAATAGTCATAAAAAAAAACTTAAAATGCACAATGCTTTAATATTTGGTGTTAACCACATTTTTTTTCAAAGCATGAAACCTACTTCAAAATATTTTGACCCTTCCTTTAAGAGTTGAAGCCACGTGGAGCTAGTTGGAGTTAAACAGAAAGATGACAAACAAACAAGAAAGAAAGTTAAACAGAAAGAGTTAAACAGAAAGATGAAACAAACAAGAAAGATGCCTTATTGAATACATGCCTACACATGGGGAGAAGAAAAAATCAAAATAGTCATAAAAAAAAACTTAAAATGCACAATGCTTTAATATTTGGTGTTAACCACATTTTTTTTCAAAGCATGAAACCTACTTCAAAATATTTTGACCCTTCCTTTAAGAGTTGAAGCCACGTGGAGCTAGTTGGAGTTAAACAGAAAGATGACAAACAAACAAGAAAGAAAGTTAAACAGAAAGAGTTAAACAGAAAGATGAAACAAACAAGAAAGATGCCTTATTGAATACATGCCTACACATGGGGAGAAGAAAAAATCAAAATAGTCATAAAAAAAAACTTAAAATGCACAATGCTTTAATATTTGGTGTTAACCACATTTTTTTTCAAAGCATGAAACCTACTTCAAAATATTTTGACCCTTCCTTTAAGAGTTGAAGCCACGTGGAGCTAGTTGGAGTTAAACAGAAAGATGACAAACAAACAAGAAAGAAAGTTAAACAGAAAGAGTTAAACAGAAAGATGAAACAAACAAGAAAGATGCCTTATTGAATACATGCCTACACATGGGGAGAAGAAAAAATCAAAATAGTCATAAAAAAAAACTTAAAATGCACAATGCTTTGATATTTGGTGTTAAGCACATTTTTTTAAAAGCATGAAACCTACTTCAAAATATTTTGACCCTTCCTTTAAGAGTTGAAGCCACGTGGAGCTAGTTGGAGTTAAACAGAAAGATGACAAACAAACAAGAAAGAAAGTTAAACAGAAAGAGTTAAACAGAAAGATGAAACAAACAAGAAAGATGCCTTATTGAATACATGCCTACACATGGGGAGAAGAAAAAATCAAAAGTCATTAAAAAAAAAAACTTTAAAATGCACAATGCTTTGATATTTGGTGTTAAGCACATTTTTTTAAAAGCATGAAATCTACTTCAAAATATTTTGACCCCTCCTTTAAGAGTTGAAGCCACGTGGAGCTAGTTGGAGTTAAACAACTATGATTTAAAACGTACCTTCAAAATATAACTTGAACCAAAGGGTGTAAATAACTTGAACCAAGTTATGTTAAGTAAGTTATGTTAAGTAAATTACTTGTTATGTTAACAAGTTATGTTAAGTAAATAACTTAACATAACCAAGTTAACTGAACTTAACATAACCAATACTTAAACCATAATTACTTAAATACTACTTAAAATACTACTTCTAAAACACTACTTAATAACTACTTAAATACTTAAACCATAACCATAACTTAACTTCACATAACCAAGTTATGTTAAGTAAATAACTTGAACCAAGTAAATAACTTGAACCAAAGGGTGTATATTTTGCTATGTGAGGAGAGAGACATCAATACACACAATGAGAACTTGGAAAGCGAGCAAAAATAATTGAAACTCAAGACACAACAGCATTCTGAAAACAAGGGTGACCACTTTGCACAATGGTAACAATTAATTTTACATTGGTATGAGTAACTAATGTAACCACATTTGGAGAATAAGAAATGAGTTGAAATTAAAACTGTGCTCTCCTTCTCTTTAGCTCTCTAAAAAATTTGCAGGCACGTAAAAATGGATTGTATTTTCCTCTTTAGATTTTGATAATTATTGAACTTCTTCTCCCTGAACAACTCCACCCTAAAAGTTTAAATTCCATTCCCCAAGCTATTCTCAAGATACTTCATATATACTATTTTAAAAATCCACTCTTGATACGTTTTCAAGCCTAATCTGTGGTCACATTTTGCCTGAGGTCAAATCGTTGTTTGGGTAGTCTTGTGTCGAAAGCTAATAGTGTGTTGAAAACTTTCTACGTTTTTACCAGTTTGAGTTTATTATTAGTAAATATTACCAAGACTAATTTTATATTGTAATCTAGAGTAGGCAAGCCTCATGAGATTTATGGTAGAATTACGTTCGAAAATAAACTTGTTGGGCAAGTGCAGGAAACCCAATATTTGGGTTTTTATATTGAATGCAATCTATCATAGAAACGTCCCAGTGATGATATTGCAACAACGGTTGCCTGAGGTCTTGGTGTGATTGAACAGGTATTATTGTTATTTTTACTGATATTTATTTTTACCGATTATTATTGTTACCGATATTTGCGTTTTTATATTGATTATAATCTATCTTGCAGTGATTTTGTTGCAACAAAGGTCGCCCAGGGTCTTGGTGTGATTGAACAGGTATTATTGTTATTTTTACCGATTATTATTGTTACCGATATTTGCGTTTTTATATTGATTGTAATCTATCTTACAGTGATGTTGTTGCAACAAAGGTTGCCCAGGGTCTTGGTGTGATTAAACGCTTTAAGAATATTTTACCTCCAAGGGTATTATTGTTATTATACGACGCTTTGCTTCACCCCTATGTTTCATATGTGCGCTTGTTATGGTCAAGCAATTTTTGTACAAATTTCAAATGGGTTCAGGTCCTTCAGAATAAAGTGATACGTCTTATTGAAGGCTACCCAAAAGGTGTAACCATCACTTCAACTTGCTTCAACAAACCACAAGTGCTTAATGTGCCCCCCTTAGATTGAGTACCCCCCTCCTCAGTTTATTAACATACCAGGACGAGATTTTAGTATTATGCCATCTACAGCATCTCTCAGTCTAAAAAGTATCCTATTACTAAGTAATTTGCCACCTACAGAGACAAGACTGATGCCTTGACAATTACCACACTCACTCTTATCACCTTTCTTATACAGAGTTTAATTAAGGTTTCCGTAAAATCACTAGGTACTTCCCCTTTTTCAAAAATCATATTCATAATATTCAATTATTTATTTCTAACCTCACAGCCCCCATATTCAAGAAACTCATTTACCCCACTATCAGCACCTGGGGCCTTTTTTTATCCTTTTAGTACTGTTGCTAACTCTTCCTCATGAAGACAAATCTTCCTCCACATCCAAAGTATTTACATACCAAATTAGAAGCAAAACTGGGGGAATTTGCAGATAATGCTTTAATATATGGCAAATGTTGCAGTGAAGAGCTTGAAATTTATTTGGGCCTATAAGATGAGTCAGGAGGAAGCATATATTTGGCAATAGAAGTAAAGATTTTCTTTAATAGACAGAGTAACTACTAAAATTCAAGACAGTTACAGAATGAAGCCCAAAATATGTTTTTTTAAGGCCTGAAGTGACATTGAGCATGAACAACCTTAATTTAGACCAAGTTTTAAAAGACACTAATAAAAAAGAATTCAAAACCGAGTGCCCATATCTACCAGCCTATGCAGCTTCAACAAACACATGGTGTAAAAAAAAAGTCATTTTGGCCTCGGTCTCTTGGTTATTAAAATATATTATAAAACAGTTCCTGGTAAGAAACTGCAGTAAGGAGAAATGCAGCTCAATAGTAGCCAAATCTCCAAAAAAAAAAAATTTTCATATCAATGAATACATCAAAAGAATGAGCTTATTATGTTGATTCCAAATATATAATATTTTTTCAGTTTAATGATACCCATCATTGAACTATTAAACAGGGAGTGGAGCAACTATCCCCATTTCATGAGCCCTCCCCCCTCCAAAACTGTTCAACAAAATTTTAAGATAACCATTTTTGTCAGCATAGTCCAAACACTCTATAATTATCCTTTTGGTGATGATATTACCCTCCATAATTTCTGGAGAAAGGGATGTAAGTTATGAAATGATGGTGATATAAGGGATTATATTGAATCAATGATCCTAGAAGATTGACAAAGGGCTCATTCAAAGGGAAATTAAAAGTTCTAATGTCCTCTTTAAGTCACTAAAAAGGCTGGAGGGCAGTTAGCCCCCCTCCCCAAAGTCATTTTATCAAAAGTTTTAGACAGCCAATTTGCTCAGGATTGCTGTTTGGTCCAATATGTATGCCTTTGGGGATAACATGACCCCCACAGCCCCTGGGGAAAGGGGCATAAGTTCTAAAATTTATCCTTGCTGTTGAAATGCAATATTTGTAATTGCTACATATAGTTCATAGCCTTGGGGAAGAGCACTTGCCTGTAAATTGAGAGGTTAACAGTTCAAAACCAGATACTCTCTAACTTAAAAAAATGAAGAAATTTGACTTGAATTTTGACATAAAATAATAAACAGGGGGTGATGAAATCTCTGAGAAAAATTTTAAGGAGGGGAATTTCTGACATGATTTGAAAATATCCACAAAAAATTTCCCTAGATGATTTTCAGCAACAACCAAATTGTCCAAGGAGTATTCTCTAGGTGAGTGGAGTTTATTTTATATAAGAATAGCTTGACTTTGAGGAATTTTCTGTGGGAGGATAAATTTTCGCCATAAAGGGAAGCTTGACTACCTGGTATTATTTGAAAAACAGTCGGAAATTAAATAAAAAAAAATTTTCAACTGAAAGTAAAGAGCAACATTAAAATTTAAGAAAAATAGAAATTATTTTGTATATTAGGGGGATTGTCTCCTCCCAAACACCTTGCTCTTTATGCTAAGTTTGACTCTGTCACAACTCTAGTTCTCAAAGTAAGAAAAAGCTTTAGAGTAAAGAGCAAGGTGTTCATTAGGGGGCAACCCCCCTAATATACAAAGTAATTTGTGATAATTTTAAGTTTTAATATTGCTCCTTACTTTAAGTAGAAAAAACTTGTTTTTTATTTATTTATTGCATCTAAACTTGAAGATGCCTAACCAAGTATTGTAATAATGTTGATTTTTTTTTTTTTTAGCATCTGACATCAGTGATGCTAGTTGCAAGAAAAGCTTCTCTAGGCTAAAATTAATCAAAAACCATCTTAAACCAACCATGTCCACTTAAAGCCTAACAAATAAAGCTATGCTGGAAATTGAACAAGACATGCATATTGATATTGAAAGAAACTGCCGTGAAATTAAAAAAACACTAGAAATGCGTTCTTAATCAACGAAAAAAATTAAAGCTGCTTTTTTACTTTCATTAATTTTCTTGAATAACAATTAAAATAAAGAGATGACAAAATTCAAGTTAGCCCTCAGCAGCAAAGGTCTAAGCTATGGCACTGATGCAGCAAAATATCCAATGCTGTTGTCTGAAAGTTAAGGCCGTGATTAAGGTCTTGTTTAATCTAGTCCTTGCGCAATCCTTCCTTCAATTGTCCATGTTTCTGATTGTTCTTGTATCCTTAAGGCCGTGATTAAGTGAACTTGAAAACATCGAGCTTCAAAATAGAAGTTAGGTTAGCCTTCTGTCTTTTAATTCTCTAGAGACCGTCGATTGTCAAAACTTCAAATAGCACCAATTATCAAGTCTTGTGAGAGGTTTTGATAGACAGCTTCCATTGGCGAGATGCTTCAGCCGAGAAATAGTAATATATTTGGCTGCGTCTTGCAAAGCTTGGTTATCGACCAAGGGAGAAGAGAAAATGAGCAAAAGAGTACTATCATTTTCAAATACAAAATACCCATGTATATGAAACTGTGACGGCATGCACAGAGTGCATTTAAAAAAAAAATTCCACTTTTTTTTCCTAGGGATAGGCTATTTAAAATACCTCAGTTGATTAATTCGAAACTCAACACCAAACGTAGTTGAAAGCTTTCTTCGAGGATTCTCAGAAAATCAAAGTTTTCTTACGAATTAAATTGAAAAAAAAAAATTAACTGAAAGTGAGTCTTCATTCAGAGTTCATGGTGTGAGGACCTTTTATGGATATAACCTATTACTAAAGGATATAGTCTCTACCTGAACTAAAGCTAATATTTAATTCAGTGACCAAGGGATTATAATTTGAATAAGCGGATTATTTTTCTTCTTGAGTGAAAGTTCCCTTGGGACTTATGGATTTTCTTATTGACATTCTCATGATCAGTGACCTGTATAATATATATAATTAAGGCTATCCGACATTTATAGACTTTCCGATATTTATTGGCAATTGGCAATTAATTGGGTGGGAGGAGAAAAGTAAGCAGAAGAGGGGTGAGTGAGTTGTTTGCAAGAGCCGTGGTACCCGCCGGGCTTGCCCCCTTAAATTGCGAGGACAAGGTAGACAGCCTCCAACACTTCCCTTATGATTGCTTCCCTTATCCCAGTTTCGAAATGAGTCCAAATGTACCGGTCAACACCAAACCAGGGGATCTCTTTCTAGCTAGGTTCGCAGGCTACCCATTATGGCCAGTTCGGATTCTGGAGTCTGTCCCCACTTCGAAAGGGCCTAAAAAGTATCACGTTTTCTGCTATGAAAAAAAACATGATCGCCAATTAGTTACTTCTGAGCAGCTTGTCAGTTATAAAGATAATGTAATGGAAGCTTCAGCCAAGAAAACGAGAGGAGTAGATGCTGCATTTGATGAATTACGTGGTTATCCGGATGTTTATAAACAGTATCTGAAGGGTTCAAATACTGCTTCTGATTGTGCAGCAGAATTGCGAAATCTTGTTTAAGCTAACGAGCAGGATTTTCTCAATACAAAGAAAAATTTATCAGAGACAATTGAAAAGAAAATTGCCGAAAAACTGAAATCGACCGGGTTAACTCCAGCGGCTAGTACTGCCAAGTTTCCGACAGAGACCATGGTTTCAGAAATACACGATGCGATCATTATAGAATTTAGCCCAAAGTTTAACATCATTGAAAAACAGCTCAAAAGTTACTTGCATGCTATTGAAATCCTTGAGAACAGGGTAACTCAACTAGAGGCGAAAGTTGACGATTATGCGCAGGAAGCTAAGCTAGATTCGCTCTTATTTAACGGTTTGAAACAGAACCCATCGCAAAATCTAAATCCAGCTATTAATCATATCATACGTGACCAAATGGGCCTGTCTAGTATAGGAAATTCCGATGTTGTGAGTGTTCACCGGTTCCGTCTGGGTTCTAGTAACTCACAAAGACCGGACAAGGTGGCTCCCATGCTCGTGAGATTTCGTTCTAAGGACATTGCTAGCGCCGTTTTCAAAGCAAAGAAGAATCTTACAAATAGCGGAATTTTTGTATCTGAAAATCTCACAAAAAAAAGCGCGAGTTACTGAATGCTGCCAGAGATAAATTTGGAAACCGATGTGTATGGTCAGATCAAGGGAGAGTTTTTGTGCGACAGTCTAGTGTTAGTCCCATTCAGCGTATTTGGAGTATCGATGATCTTCTGTAATATCAGTGATAGTGATAATCGTTTTCATTTCCGTTCTTTTTTTTCTTGTTGGAGTTTACAATATTTTTTGTTTTTTCGTTATCCCTTTTCTGTATATTTCCTTACCGTCAAATGCGGTCTGTACTGTATTATGAATGGCTGTTCAAGTAAATAATGATATGCAGCAGTCCCGTTTGGACTTGTTGTAAAATTCGCCGCTTCGTATTGAAGATGTTTTGTCATTATCGGTAGCGAATGATTTTGTGGGTCATCCATTTAAGCCGCTTAGGAGTAGCAAATATATTCGGTTAAGTGATATTGAAATGTCTGGGCAATCTGAGTCTTTGACTGTGGCTCAGTGGAATTGTCATCTGAATTCTAACCACCATGAGGTCGCCCGTCTGCTAGATCTTTATAAAAATAAGGTAGAAGTATTAGGGATTTGCGAGTCGTTCGTAACTCAAGACACTTTCCTCTCGTCACATTTTTTTCCAGGCTATAAACTTGTATCAAAATCAAGGAGTTCAATGAGAGGAGGAGGTTTGACTTTTCTGCTAGCAAATTCTTTGGATTACGTAATTCGAGATGATTTAACTCTCTGGAATGAAGGTAAGCTCGAAACTTTATCAATAGAAATAGAGTTAGAGAAAAATAGAAAGTTCATCATTTCTTTGGTTTACCGGCCGCCCAGCGCAAACCCAGATGAATTTTTTGGAGAATTCGATGGATTTCTTCAAAGAATGTCAAGTACTAAACTCCAATGTATTTTTTAGGCGATTTTAACTTTGATCTTTTAAATCTAGAAGGAGTAAACCTTGATTTTTTTACCCTTATGCTTTCACATAGCCTTTATCCCGCAGTTTCAATCCCAACTAGGATAACAGATCATTCGGCAACCCTGATTGACAATATCTTCCTTTCTTCGGATGCAATTGTGGAGTGCTGTGCTGACGTTGTCTTACACCCTGGGTCTGACCATCTACCAGTATTTTGCAACATTAAAAGATTTGGCTGTAAACACAACACCACTACTAAGCTTCAATTCAGAATGATGAAAGCTGAAAATCTCAGGAAATTTAAAGATGAAATCAGCACAGTATCATGGCAAGAAGTCATGGCCGAGAAAGAAGATCCCTCGACTGCTTTTGATAAATTTATGAGTATTTTGTCTCCCATCTATGATCAGTGTTGCCCATTAAAAACTGCAGCTAAGAAGAAAAACCAACCACGGAAGCCATGGATTACGGAAGAGATACTGGAAATGATGAAGAAGAGAGACCAATTATTCTCAGATTATCTCAATTGTGAGAGTGATGACAGTTGGGAAGAGTACAGAAAGGCAAGAAATAGGGTGAATTCTGCACGACGAGCTGCAATGAGGGAGTATTTCGGAGAGAAATTAAAATCGCAGAAAGGAGACATTAGAGGGACCTGGCTGACTATTAAAAGCGTTCTCGGCAATGGTAAGGATTCAGCATCAACTGAACAGTTAGCCATAGGTGAAAGAACTGTGAGTGGGAGGCAAGAAGTTAGTGAAGAGTTTTGTAAGTTTTTTACCAAAACAGGATCGCAAATAAACCAAGAGGCAAAAGATCAAAGCGGGCAGCTAGATACTGAGGAGTTTGACGATAACCGCGGTCTTCATCACTCATTTTACTTTACTAAATGTACTATGGATGACATTACCCAAGCAGTGAAACCAATCAGATCAAATGCAGGTGGTGTTGATGGCCTAAACATTAAAGCATTTAAAGCAGTTGCTGCGTATCTCTTACCTGTGATATTATATCTAGTCAATTTATCTGTTCAAAAAGGTGTGTTTCCTGACGAACTAAAGCGGGCAAAAGTTATGCCCCTCCATAAAGGAGGCGATAAAAGATATATTTCCAACTGGAGCCCAATATCTATTCTACCGCTCTTCTCAAAAATTTATGAATAAGTAGTGTATAAGAAAATATACGAGTACATGAATTCGCTGGAGTTTTTGTCAGATTTGCAGTTTGGTTTTAGAAAAGGTCATTCTACCGTGCATGCCGTTCATCACCTTTTAGATTGTGTAAATAGTGCGTTAGAAAATAATTTGATCCCTCTAGCTATTTTTATTGATTTGACGAAGGCGTTTGACACTGTGGATTTTGAAGTTATGGCGAAAAGACTGCGGAACCTTGGAATTTAAGATACAGCATTAAGTTGGTTTCGGTCTTATCTGTGTGGAAGATCAACGAAGGAGGTGATGAGTGATATATCTAGCGCAGCTATGCCTATAAATTGTGGTGTTCCCCAAGGATCAGTCCTTGGCCCGTTACTCTTCTTGGTATATGTGGATACTCTTCGATTTTACCTAAATGATTCAGTTTTAACCTCTTTCGCCGATGATACAGCTATCACAGTGTTTGCCCGGACTTCAAAAGAGGTTGTGCAAAAAGCGAACCACGTCCTTAGTCGGCTTCATGTTTTTACAGCTCTAAGCTCCCTTGTAGTAAATCCAAGAAAAACGAATTTTATGCTGTTTAGCAGAACTGGTGTACCTGAACTTCTTGAAAATGTGCTTTATAACGGTGTTAGCATAACACAGGTGTTTTTTTTGTAAATATCTCGGATTTTATATTGATTATAATTTGTCTTGGAAGAAGCATGGTGAAATAGTGTCGGCAAAAGCAGCTAGAGGATTGGGAGTAATGAGGAGGCTGAAAAAAGTGTTCTCGGTAGCAGTTGTCAAATTGTTATACAGTGCTATTGTGCACCCTTACATCGCGTACGGTTGTTCTGTTTGGGCAAGCAATTTCGTGATGAATTATAAGCGAACTCAAATAATATAAAACGAAGCACTACGTCTGATAGGAGAATTTCAAAACTGTCAGAATACTGCGGAGTGTTTTAGAAAGAATGATATTTTGAACATAGGCGAGCTACGTGATTACCAGCTAGCGATTTTTGTTTTTCAAAGTGTAAATAAGGTAAGCCCTGAGTACTTTTATGATTTTTTTTAAACTAACTCGTTTTATCACCCTTATTTTACCTGGAATTCGGAGGATTTGACTCACGAGAGAAGAAATACAACGAGAGCAGGATTTGTTCTCAGGAACATAGGTGTCAGCGTCTGGAACGACCTTCCAGAATCTGTCAGAGCGGCAGTAAGTCTGGCATCATTCAAGAGAATGGTTAAATTCCATTTTTTAAAAAGGAGAGAAGTGTGATAAGAGGAAAGGGTACTTATTTATTTAGTATTTAATATTAATTATTTTGTTTTTTTACCCCCCCCCAAAGATTTTTTTTCTTTCTTCAAAATCATTTGAAGAAATGATTTAGCAGATTCATGGTGGTTAGAATTGTGGCCACAGTAAGGACTCTTTTGTCTTAAGAGTGTCCGTTAATGGTAGATTCTTTGTTTAATTTATATGTTTTGGATGAAAATAAAAAATGTCTATGTCTAAACATTAAACCTTAAAACGAACAGAAATTACTTCGTATATGAAAGGGACTGCTTCCTCGTGAACGCCCCGCTCTTTATGCTAAAGTTTTTTACTGTTTTAAATATAGAGTTAAGAGAAAGAGTCAGACTTTAGCGTGAAGAGCGGGGCGTTGATGAGGAAGCAGCCCCTTTCATATATGAAGTAATTTCTGTTCGTTTTATGTTTTAATGTCACTCCTTACTTTAAGTTAAAAAACACTTGTTTTTATTTAATTTAATTTCTGAACGTTTTTGAATCAATGCATGTTTTGATTTATGCTCTCCGCAGATGAATAATTAAAACGAAATTTGCCTATTTATTTTTTTTTTGGCTAAATGGTTTTCTCATAGTTAAGATCGAATGATTTTGAGAAAAAAAGCGGGGATGGAGGTCTAGCTGCCGTCCGATTTTTTGGTTACTTAAAAAGGCAACTGGAGCTTTTAATTTTTTACGAATGTTTTTATTAGTAAAATTATTAGAAAAAATAAATTTTATTAGTTAAAGATATACGCAACTTACAAATTAGCTAACGTAACGAACTTCTGTATTCTCATATTTTTATTACATATATGAGGGGATTCACCCCCTCGTCAGTACCTCACTCTTCACGCTAAAGCTTAAATTTTGTCCCAATTTCTTAAGAATCACCCCTGAAGAACAAAACCCGTTGAATAAATAGTTGAAATTTCTAAAAATGCACACAAAGCCGAAATCATGGGGAAAATTAAATCAAAGCAAGGTATACATCTTAAAAGTGTTACCACACATAGACAGCGCCTTTGTAAAAAGTATTTGGAGCTTGGTAGATGTAAATATCCAAAATACCTAATAATGCGGTACGCCGAAGAACTAGACAAGTCAAGAAATTTAGGTCAAGCGACAAACCTTGAGGCGGAGCAGAACCCCGTAGCTTCTTCCCCGTTGCCCTACCGGATCGTGACTTGTGGTAGAAACTTGGATTGCGACGAATTGAAGGATTGCCGACGGATTTTTGATCCTGAGTTTTTCGTGCGCGATCTAGAGACTACAGTTTGGAAGCACAGGTGAGGAGGAAACAACCCGTAAAAATCATAGAACCTTAACGAAATTTACACCACCAGATTCAGCGTATCAGAGAATCCTACTGTAGAAGTTTCAAGCTCCTATCTACAATTAAACAAAAAAAAACAAGTTTTTTTAAGTGAAAGTAAGGAGCGACATTAAAACTTAAAACGATCAGAAATTACTCCGTATATGAAAGGGGCTTTTCCTCTTCAACGCCCCGCTCTTAACGCTAAAGTTTTTTACTGTTTTAAAATGTAGATTTAAGAGAAAGAGTCAAACTTTAGCGTGAAGAGCGGGGCGTTGAGGAGGAAAAGCCCCTTTCATATACGGAGTAATTTCTGTTCGTTTTTAGTTTTAATGTCGCTCCTTACTTTCATTTAAAAAAACTTGTTTTTTTTGTTTAATTTCTGGACGTCTTTGAATTAATGCATGGTTTGATCTTGGCTCTCCACATATAAATAATTAAAACGAAATTTGCATATTAATTTTTTGGGGCTAAATGGCTTTTTCACAGTTTTAATCGGAAGATTTTGAGAAAAAAGGAGCGAGGGAGGAGGCCTAGTTGCCCTCCTATTTTTTGATTACTTAAAAAGGCAACTATAACTTATAATTTTTACGAACGTTTTCGTAAGTAAAAAATATACGTAACTTACGAATTAAATTACGTAGCGAACTTCAATATTCGTATGTTTTTATTGCGTATATGAGGGGGCTCACCCCTCGTCGATACCTCGCTCTTGATATTAAAGCTTAAATTTTGTCCCAATTCCTTAAGAATGACCCCTGAATCACAAAGGCCGTAGAATAAATAGTTGAAATTACTAAAAATGCTTTAGCGTAAAGAGCGAGGTATTACGAGGAGGTAGACCCCTCATATGCGTAATAATTTCTGTTCGTTTTAAGTTTTAATGCTGCTTCTCACTTTCAGTAGAAAAAAAACTTTTCATATTTATTTTTTCATTGTTTTTTTTTAAATAATGCTAGAAAATCCTGCACCCCCTCCATTGAAAGTCTCTTCCCCCATGAGAAGTTCCTCCATGGAAAAATCCTCCCCGGTAACCCTCTCCCCTCAAATATTCCCCCCCAAACCAAAAAAATCCCCCTGAAAACGTCTGTACACTTCTTAGTAACCATTACTATATGTACACACAGGTCAAAGATTGTAACTTGCAGCCACTCCCACGGGGACTGCGGGGGAGTAAGTCGTCCACAAAGACATAGTTATTGGGTTTTTCGACTATGGTGAATAAAATGGATATCTCAGAATTTTTATCTGGTGACTTCGGGGAAAATGACCGTGGTAGGGGGCCTAGGTGCCCTCCAATTTTTAGGTCACTTAAAAAGGGCACTCAAACTTTTCATTTCCACTAGAATTAGCCCTTTCGCGTCATTATAGGACCACTGAATTGATACGATCACCCCTGAGAAAAAAAATAATAAACACGCATCCGTGATTTGTCTTCTGGCAAAAAATGCGAAATTCCAGATTTTTATAGATTGGGGCTTGAAACTTCTACAATAAGGTTCTCTGTTACACTGAATCTGATGATGTGATTTTCGTTAAGATCGTATGACTTTTAGGGGGTGTTCCCCCTATTTTCTAAAATGGAAGCAATTTTTTTCAGGCTCGTAACTTTTGATAGGTAATACTAATCTTGATGAAACTTATATATTTAAAATCAGCATTATTAAAACCTAGAATGTTGCGAGAGGGTTCTATCTAACGGAAATGAAAAGTTCTAGTGCCCTTTTTAAGTGACCAAAAAAATCGGAGAGCACCTAGGCCCCCGTCCCACGCTAATTATTTTCCCAAAGTCACCGGATCAGAATTCTGAGATAGACATGTTATTCAGCGTAGTCGAAAATCCTTATAACTATGCCTTTTGGGTTGACCTACTCCCTCACAGTCCCCGTGGGAGGGGCTACAAGTTACAAACACTGACCAGTGCTTGCATATAGTAATGGCTATTGGGAAGTGTACAGACGTTTTCTGGGGCGTTTTCATTTGGTTGGGGGCAGGGGTTGAGAAGAGGGAGATATGTTGGGGGAACTTTTCATGGAGGAATTTGTCATGGGGAAGAAAATTTCCATGAAGGGAGCGCAGGATTTTCTAGCATTATTTAAAAAAACAATGAAAAATAAATATGACAAAGTTTTTCAACTGAAAGGAACAGAATATTCCTGTTATTATTTTCCTGCAAATATTAATTCCTGTAAATATTCCATAATAATTTCTGTTAAAAGGAACAGAAATTATTACGCATGTGAGGGGCTCACCTCCTCCTAATACCTCGCTATTTACGCTAAAGTATTTTTAGAAATTTCAACTATTTATTCTACGGCTTTTGTTCTTCAGGGGTGATTCTTAAGAAATTGGGACAAAATTTAAGCTTTAGCGTGAAGAGTGAGGTACTGACGAGGGGGTGAATCCCCTCATATATGTAATAAAAATATGAGAATACAGAAGTTCGTTACGTTAGCTAATTTGTAAGTTGCGTATATCTTTAACTAATAAAATTTATTTTTTCTAATAATTTTACTAATAAAAACATTCGTAAAAAATTAAAAGCTCCAGTTGCCTTTTTAAGTAACCAAAAAATCGGACGGCAGCTAGACCTCCATCCCCGCTTTTTTTCTCAAAATCATTCGATCTTAACTATGAGAAAACCATTTAGCCAAAAAAAAAATAAATAGGCAAATTTCGTTTTAATTATTCATCTGCGGAGAGCATAAATCAAAACATGCATTGATTCAAAAACGTTCAGAAATTAAATTAAATAAAAACAAGTGTTTTTTAACTTAAAGTAAGGAGTGACATTAAAACATAAAACGAACAGAAATTACTTCATATATGAAAGGGGCTGCTTCCTCATCAACGCCCCGCTCTTCACGCTAAAGTCTGACTCTTTCTCTTAACTCTATATTTAAAACAGTAAAAAACTTTAGCATAAAGAGCGGGGCGTTCACGAGGAAGCAGTCCCTTTCATATACGAAGTAATTTCTGTTCGTTTTAAGGTTTAATGTTTAGACATAGACATTTTTTATTTTCATCCAAAACATATAAATTAAACAAAGAATCTACCATTAACGGACACTCTTAAGACAAAAGAGTCCTGACTGTGGCCGCAATTCTAACCACCATGAATCTGCTAAATCATTTCTTCAAATGATTTTGAAGAAAGAAAAAAAATCCTTGGGGGGGGGGGGGGTAAAAAAACAAAATAATTAATATTAAATACTAAATAAATAAGTACCCTTTCCTCTTATCACACTTCTCTCCTTTTTAAAAAATGGAATTTAACCATTCTCTTGAATGATGCCAGACTTACTGCCGCTCTGACAGATTCTGGAAGGTCGTTCCAGACGCTGACACCTATGTTCCTGAGAACAAATCCTGCTCTCGTTGTATTTCTTCTCTCGTGAGTCAAATCCTCCGAATTCCTGGTAACATAAGGCTGATAAAACGAGTTAATTTTTAAAAAATCATAAAAGTACTCAGGGCTTACCTTATTTACACTTTGAAAAACAAAAATCGCTAGCTGGTAATCACGTAGCTCGCCTATGTTCAAAATATCATTCTTTCTAAAACACTCCGCAGTATTCTGACAGTTTTGAAATTCTCCTATCAGACGTAGTGCTTCGTTTTATATTATTTGAGTTCGCTTATAATTCATCACGAAATTGCTTGCCCAAACAGAACAACCGTACGCGATGTAAGGGTGCACAATAGCACTGTATAACAATTTGACAACTGCTACCGAGAACACTTTTTTCAGCCTCCTCATTACTCCCAATCCTCTAGCTGCTTTTGCCGACACTATTTCACCATGCTTCTTCCAAGACAAATTATAATCAATATAAAATCCGAGATATTTACAAAAAAAACACCTGTGTTATGCTAACACCGTTATAAAGCACATTTTCAAGAAGTTCAGGTACACCAGTTCTGCTAAACAGCATAAAATTCGTTTTTCTTGGATTTACTACAAGGGAGCTTAGAGCTGTAAAAACATGAAGCCGACTAAGGACGTGGTTCGCTTTTTGCACAACCTCTTTTGAAGTCCGGGCAAACACTGTGATAGCTGTATCATCGGCGAAAGAGGTTAAAACTGAATCATTTAGGTAAAATCGAAGAGTATCCACATATACCAAGAAGAGTAACGGGCCAAGGACTGATCCTTGGGGAACACCACAATTTATAGGCATAGCTGCGCTAGATATATCACTCATCACCTCCTTCGTTGATCTTCCACACAGATAAGACCGAAACCAACTTAATGCTGTATCTTAAATTCCAAGGTTCCGCAGTCTTTTCGCCATAACTTCAAAATCCACAGTGTCAAACGCCTTCGTCAAATCAATAAAAATAGCTAGAGGGATCAAATTATTTTCTAACGCACTATTTACACAATCTAAAAGGTGATGAACGGCATGCACGGTAGAATGACCTTTTCTAAAACCAAACTGCAAATCTGACAAAAACTCCAGCGAATTCATGTACTCGTATATTTTCTTATACACTACTTATTCATAAATTTTTGAGAAGAGCGGTAGAATAGATATTGGGCTCCAGTTGGAAATATATCTTTTATCGCCTCCTTTATGGAGGGGCATAACTTTTGCCCGCTTTAGTTCGTCAGGAAACACACCCTTTTGAACAGATAAATTGACTAGATATAATATCACAGGTAAGAGATACGCAGCAACTGCTTTAAATGCTTTAATGTTTAGGCCATCAACACCACCTGCATTTGATCTGATTGGTTTCACTGCTTGGGTAATGTCATCCATAGTACATTTAGTAAAGTAAAATGAGTGATGAAGACCGCGGTTATCGTCAAACTCCTCAGTATCTAGCTGCCCGCTTTGATCTTTTGCCTCTTGGTTTATTTGCGATCCTGTTTTGGTAAAAAACTTACAAAACTCTTCACTAACTTCTTGCCTCCCACTCACAGTTCTTTCACCTATGGCTAACTGTTCAGTTGATGCTGAATCCTTACCATTGCCGAGAACGCTTTTAATAGTCAGCCAGGTCCCTCTAATGTCTCCTTTCTGCGATTTTAATTTCTCTCCGAAATACTCCCTCATTGCAGCTCGTCGTGCAGAATTCACCCTATTTCTTGCCTTTCTGTACTCTTCCCAACTGTCATCACTCTCACAATTGAGATAATCTGAGAATAATTGGTCTCTCTTCTTCATCATTTCCAGTATCTCTTCCGTAATCCATGGCTTCCGTGGTTGGTTTTTCTTCTTAGCTGCAGTTTTTAATGGGCAACACTGATCATAGATGGGAGACAAAATACTCATAAATTTATCAAAAGCAGTCGAGGGATCTTCTTTCTCGGCCATGACTTCTTGCCATGATACTGTGCTGATTTCATCTTTAAATTTCCTGAGATTTTCAGCTTTCATCATTCTGAATTGAAGCTTAGTAGTGGTGTTGTGTTTACAGCCAAATCTTTTAATGTTGCAAAATACTGGTAGATGGTCAGACCCAGGGTGTAAGACAACGTCAGCACAGCACTCCACAATTGCATCCGAAGAAAGGAAGATATTGTCAATCAGGGTTGCCGAATGATCTGTTATCCTAGTTGGGATTGAAACTGCGGGATAAAGGCTATGTGAAAGCATAAGGGTAAAAAAATCAAGGTTTACTCCTTCTAGATTTAAAAGATCAAAGTTAAAATCGCCTAAAAAATACATTGGAGTCTAGTACTTGACATTCTTTGAAGAAATCCATCGAATTCTCCAAAAAATTCATCTGGGTTTGCGCTGTGCGGCCGGTAAACCAAAGAAATGATGAACTTTTATTTTTCTGTAACTCCATTTCTATTGATAAAATTCCGAGCTTACCTTCATTCCAGAGAGTTAAATCATCTCGAATTACGTAATCCAAAGAATTTGCTAGCAGAAAAGTCAAACCTCCTCCTCTCATTGAACTCCTTGATTTTGATACAAGTTTATAGCCTGGAAAAAAATGTGACGAGAGGAAAGTGTCTTGAGTTACGAACGACTCGCAAATCCCTAATACTTCTACCTTATTTTTATAAAGATCTAGCAGACGGGCGACCTCATGGTGGTTAGAATTCAGATGACAATTCCACTGAGCCACAGTCAAAGACTCAGATTGCCCAGGCATTTCAATATCACTTAACCGAATATATTTGCTACTCCTAAGCGGCTTAAATGGATGACCCACAAAATCATTCGCTACCGATAATGACAAAACATCTTCAATACGAAGCGGCGAATTTTACAACAAGTCCAAACGGGACTGCTGCATATCATTATTTACTTGAACAGCCATTCATAATACAGTACAGACCGCATTTGACGGTAAGGAAATATACAGAAAAGGGATAACGAAAAAACAAAAAATATTGTAAACTCCAACAAGAAAAAAAAGAACGGAAATGAAAACGATTATCACTATCACTGATATTACAGAAGATCATCGATACTCCAAATACGCTGAATGGGACTAACACTAGACTGTCGCACAAAAACTCTCCCTTGATCTGACCATACACATCGGTTTCCAAATTTATCTCTGGCAGCATTCAGTAACTCGCGCTTTTTTTTGTGAGATTTTCAGATACAAAAATTCCGCTATTTGTAAGATTCTTCTTTGCTTTGAAAACGGCGCTAGCAATGTCCTTAGAACGAAATCTCACGAGCATGGGAGCCACCTTGTCCGGTCTTTGTGAGTTACTAGAACCCAGACGGAACCGGTGAACACTCACAACATCGGAATTTCCTATACTAGACAGGCCCATTTGGTCACGTATGATATGATTAATAGCTGGATTTAGATTTTGCGATGGGTTCTGTTTCAAACCGTTAAATAAGAGCGAATCTAGCTTAGCTTCCTGCGCATAATCGTCAACTTTCGCCTCTAGTTGAGTTACCCTGTTCTCAAGGATTTCAATAGCATGCAAGTAACTTTTGAGCTGTTTTTCAATGATGTTAAACTTTGGGCTAAATTCTATAATGATCGCATCGTGTATTTCTGAAACCATGGTCTCTGTCGGAAACTTGGCAGTACTAGCCGCTGGAGTTAACCCGGTCGATTTCAGTTTTTCGGCAATTTTCTTTTCAATTGTCTCTGATAAATTTTTCTTTGTATTGAGAAAATCCTGCTCGTTAGCTTAAACAAGATTTCGCAATTCTGCTGCACAATCAGAAGCAGTATTTGAACCCTTCAGATACTGTTTATAAACATCCGGATAACCACGTAATTCATCAAATGCAGCATCTACTCCTCTCGTTTTCTTGGCTGAAGCTTCCATTACATTATCTTTATAACTGACAAGCTGCTCAGAAGTAACTAATTGGCGATCATGTTTTTTTTCCATAGCAGAAAACGTGATACTTTTTAGGCCCTTTCGAAGTGGGGACAGACTCCAGAATCCGAACTGGCCATAATGGGTAGCCTGCGAACCTAGCTAGAAAGAGATCCCCTGGTTTGGTGTTGACCGGTACATTTGGACTCATTTCGAAACTGGGATAAGGGAAGCAATCATAAGGGAAGTGTTGGAGGCTGTCTACCTTGTCCTCGCAATTTAAGGGGGCAAGCCCGGCGGGTACCACGGCTCTTGCAAACAACTCACTCACCCCTCTTCTGCTTACTTTTCTCCTCCCACCCAATTAATTGCCAATTGCCAATAAATATCGGAAAGTCTATAAATGTCGGATAGCCTTAATTATATATATTATACAGGTCATTTCCTCTAATTGCTTAGAAAATGTGTAGATCTTTTTCACAAGTGTACTCTATAAAGGATATTGCTTTTAGAACAAAATCAGTACTATCGTGAGCAGAAAACAATAACCTATAAGATGATTGGAACCATTTTTCGATGTATTTTCCCGTTTTCTAACAGTCCCCTAGAATATTTTCAGCTACCTGAAATTCTTACAAGTCGGTTGCCAGAAAGAATCGTTTAAGATCGCCGATAATACCCCCTAGAGACCAAAATGACAAGCTGGTATAACCAGCTGCTTGTTAATAGAGTGTGAAATTTTCATAAATTATTTCAATGCAATGAAGAAACCTAGAAATGAAGGCTCCTGACTATTTCTCATTTCTAGGTTTCTTCATTGCATTGAAATAATTTATGAAAATTTCACACTCTATTAACAAGCAGCTGGTTATACCAGCTTGTCATTTTGGTCTCTAGGGGGTATTATCGGCGATCTTAAACGATTCTTTCTGGCAACCGACTTGTAAAAATTTCAGGTAGCTGAAAATATTCTAGGGGACTGTTAGAAAACAGGAAAATACATCGAAAAATGGTTCCAATCATCTTATAGGTTTTTGTCTTCTGCTCATGATAGTACCGATTTTGTTCTAAAAGCAATATCCTTTATAGAGTACACTTGTGAAAAAGATCTACACATTTTCTAAGCAATTAGAGGAAATAGAGCAAAATCCTTTCAAACATTTTGTAGCATCTTCAAGAAGCTATGGCCTGATATTAAAAGCGGCATCTTCCGCCAATGAATACTTGAGTACTTTTTAAAAATAAATTTTCAATTTAACATGGGATTTTCGAGTTCCATCAGTTCACTTAATCACGGCCTTAATGTGCTGCCTTTCGTACAAACTTTACATATCTGCCTTGTTTGCCAGTAGATCTCTTTTAAAAGGAGAAATGAAATAATTTGTTTCACCAGAAGAAGGAGTCGTCATAGTTTAAAAATCAATCCTCCTCAGAAGGCAACACTATAAAAGACTGAATACAGATTTTAAAAATTCTAAAATGCCTACCTATATTATTCCTAAAAGTACTTTGCTTAACAATACACCCTCCCCTAAATTACAAACATTTAGCCCATAATCATTACATATATACAATTCAAGGCATATATTTGCACTTTTTTGTTGGGGGGGGGATTGAAGTTTGTTTCCAACACAAATGAACATTATACCAGTGGCAGATACAGGTGAGGGCCATGCCCCCTAACATAGTGGCAGATTTGGGATTGGGGTTAATTAGCAAGACAACAGCAAATGATTTGATATAATGTTGCACTGAAGAAATTTTAAGTACTATGAAAACATGAATTTTACAGTGTTATAATTGATAAAACCATGCATGCATTAAATACCTCACAAATTAATCCACAACACTATATTTTTATGAAAGCAGTATTGAAGAAGACTTTGTTGGATTTATGGACTTTCACAAAACAAACTATAAGGGTATAACTGGGCATGAATCAAAAATTACAGGTAAAATTTTAGACAAGTCTCTGCTCAAGCTAATGGAAGACATTGGATTAATTATTAACTGTTCTGTTGGGACAAGCCGTGCTGGATGCAGTGTCAGCATTCCTGAAATATAAGGGGCATCACAAAAGTTGAACAAATATTGGGTTGAACATCACAAAAGCATATTGTGATTCAGAGACAATATGCCTAAAATAGTTGAAGCATTTAGAATTGTGTCTTCATGGTATGACATTTGTTCATTGACAAAAGCAAATTGCTTGTTGTGTGCAATTTTAACCTTCAGCTTTGTTATTATTATTGTTTACTGTTTTGATATAACAGACAAAACTTTTGCACTAACCAGATTACTTTAGACTGAAACATTAGATTTATTTCAGCCACAGAAAAAAAACATCCAAAACCCTAGGGCCTTTGAATAAAAGAGGGAGAAGTATGAGGAGGTATAACTATATATATATATATATATATATATATATATATATATATATATATATATATATATATATATATATATATATATATATATATATATATATATATAGCCTATAAAGTTATAATATAGTTATATACATATATTATATTATATAACATAATACATAATTCACATTTAACATAATATCATATTATATATTATATTATATATGAGATAATAGTTGAAAATGCAGAGACAGCTGTGTAAGCTATGGACATCACTAATTACATTGCAAGAGTGGCAAAAACAAACTAATTGATCAAATTATTCCATAGTCTCACAAGACTAGTCCTACTTTATTGGGTACCAAGTGTTTATATTTTTTAACTAAATTGCATTATTCCTGACATGACTAATATATTTTCTGATGCATCAATGAAATATTATTGACTAAATGTGCTCCTACCTCAGAATTTAGATTCCAGACCTGTTGGCAAAACTTGAAATCTAAGATGGAGCTGATATGTTGCAAATTGTCATATTTATTTTAAATTAACTTAAAAATACCTTAAAGTGCACTCTCTAGTGATAGAATAAACCCTGTGTATTGCTAAGCAATGCCATAACGTTAGGCATCAGGCTAAATGGTTTGAACTATAAAAATAGTCACAAAGAAAACATGACTCCAAATGATGGTACCAATTTTTTTTACAATAGAAAGCTTCACTCACTTGCTATAGGGTAAAGGCACCAATGTTTTGACAGTTTTTTGTAATAAACACTTTTTCTACTCCTAAAGGCTTAATTTAAAGACTTTTCATTTAAAAAGGAATTCAGTATGTAGGAAAAAATCTACAAATCTAATTTTTGATTAGAAGTTTGAAGTTTTGTCCAAAAAGGTAACAAAACTTCAATTTTCTTAAATTGGAGTGTTTTCACCAAAAAATCTGACAGAACAAAAAAGACAGAACAAAATTCCTGTTCTGACAAAACAGTACCTGTTTTCAACTTAAGTCAGAACATAATTCAACACATGTCAAAATACTTGAGGAATACTTGTGGCTGGCTCCTGGTGCATTCAACCTATTCTTTTCACTTTGTTCCTGTGCAACTATTGTTAATGAGTAAATGTATAAAACACTATTCACATAGTGGAAGCAAGAAACTGAAAAATTGCTTCAAGAACAGGGACAAAACTGGATAATCATATGGAGTGGAATTGTGGGACCTAGGTTCATATGATGTGTGACTTAATAGTGTGATAAGTCTCTCTTGAAATGCTATCTGGAAGGGCCTACTTCCTCTCAGCTTTAATGGCCCAGCAGAGATTTCTTTGGTGTTCACAGTGAAAGTGTTGTTAATATTTGGTTGTTTCAAAGTTAATCTACCATTTTAACCCACTTTAAATCTTTTTAGTTTTGACCATCCTTTGTCTGGAAATTTTGACCATCCTTTGTCTGGAGAATTGGGGGCAACAGTAAAAGAAATATTGACCAGTAGAATGATGGACAGGTCTCTTTGACCATTGTTTCCTGTAGGGTATTTCTATGAAACACAAGTAAATTTTCGTTTATGTACATTGATATTTTAACACACTATAAGCTTTACTCTATAGCATGAATGAACATGGTTTGAAACACAAGGGATTGTAAAACAAAAACTGAAACAGTTTATTGTATTTTGATAACATGCAAGCAAGAAAAAGGTGAATATGGTATCAGCAATTCCGCATATTCCTCATGTTAATATATCTCCGTGAGCTGGAACTCGAATAAATAGCTACTTCAGTTCAGCTGAGAATTACAAGTACCATACATAGAAGCTTAATGTTACTAGCCATAATTTTTGTGGAAAGAGCATTAGATTGGACTAACTACCAGGCAATTTTTGACAACTGTTATTTTTTCGACCAAAAATGAGGGTAATATCTCATTATTTTCAGTACATATAATCTCATTTATTGACATAGATTGAAATTCCAGATGATGCTATGTTATTATTTTCAAAAATGAGTGACTAATTTAGTTTAGTATTAATATTAATATAAGCTATCTGTTTAATCCAAAGAATATATTTTTTTTTAAAACAACCAAATTGGTTGTCCTCTCAGCTTTAATGGCCCAAACAGAGATTTCTTTCGTGTGTATAGTGAAAGTGTTGTTAACATTTGGTTGTTTCAAAGTTAATCTACCATTTTAACCCATTTTAAATCTTTTTAGTTTTGACTATCCTTTGTCTGGAAAGTCCAGAATTCCTTAAATATGCATGTTCAACTTAAGACTTTTAGAAGTTTTTTAACACCAAGGAGTTTAACATGTTTTATTAGCATTTTGGATGGGATAAGATTTAAGAAAACAGGAGTGGATTTCAAGAATTTTAAGACATTTATTGTTGTTATATTTGGCTTTGTGGAATTTACTTTCATATATAAATTCTTAGCTTTTTCCAAAACATGGGTAGGATTTTGATGGGGTCATTTTTGATAGTTCTATGATCTACTTCAAGGATCAGCAGGTCATCTACAAATTAACACCTTAGAGGGAATCTTACCAATTTTATTAACCAATACTACATATAAGAGTGCTTCTAACATGGTTCTTTGAGGAATTCAATTCTAATTAGGGAAGTGTTCATAGAGAATATTTAGTTTTTTACAGCTTGAGATATAAAAAGCATATTTGTAAGAACACATATATAAAATTCACTAACAGCCTACTTCAAACTTATTCTGTGATAAATGAATTAGGGTGTTGTGATCAACCAAGTCAAATGCTTAAAAATATGAACATAGTATGAGGCCAAGTGGCAGTTCCTCAGATGATGGAAAATGTATCATCTAGCATCAAATCAGTAAAACTACAATTAAAAAAAAAAAACTTTTTAAAAGTTTTTATATGAAATATTATTACAAATACTAATTATCAAATCTTGTTGTTCAGAATGTATATGTAAATTCAGCAAATTCATGTTTTTGTCACAGGACCCTTGAGGGTCCTGTGATAGCAACAGGGCCTGTTGCTATCTGTCAAAAAGTCCAACAAGGTTACTACAAGATATTCTCAAAGGAAATGAATGTCATAAAAGAAGTAAATACCTACAGTTGAATTTGGCCAAAGGAACATTTTTAGTGGGTCTGGTATTCCACTAGCCTACATCAGACAAGAATTTTCAACACTTGGAACAAAGTTTTGTCTGTATTATATTAGCTGCCATTTTAACTTAATTTCATTAAGAAAAAGCCAATGTGGCTACATTTTAGAAAGATCAGATATATATTCATGCACTGGTGCTGATCCCAACTTTTTTTTGAAAAAAAAATAACCAAGTAATGACAGTGTGAACATTAAATAGCTAAAAAATTGCTGGGAGTTCATTTTGTGTTGAAAACAGGAAACTGATTGAAATGAATATTTTTTTTCTTATCTGGGCATATCAGACATAGTGTCTATATTTGTCAATACTCATAGTCATCAATCAATAGTCCAATAGTCATATTTCATATAGTGTATAGTATAGTATATAGATATAGTGTCTATATTTCATATAGTCAAAATATAATGACAGCTTCTAGAGTCATGACAGTGTCCCAAGTCATGACTAAGGGTTATCCTGTTTTGAACAAAAATTTTGACAGTGTAATATTGCACTGTGAATCATTGGTGCCTATACCTTAGTGGTCAAAAGTGTAAAGACTAAAATTTAAACAGTAAATATTAAATATCATATTTTTCATCAATAGTCAATGACAGTATTTGATGAATAGTCATCAAATAGTCATCAATAGTAAAAAAAAATAGTCATCAATAGTCAAATAGTCATCAATGTCTATAGTCAAAATATAATGAGAGGTTCAAGAGATGGTGTTCCAAGTCATGACTAAGGGTTATCCTGTTTTGAACAAAAATTTTGACAGTGTAATATTGCACTGTGAATCATTGGTGCCTATACCTTAGTGGTCAAAAGTGTAAAGACTAAAATTTAAACAGTAAATATTAAATATCATATTTTTCTGTAAAGCTATTTATTTTTAGCACAGCTTTTTATTTTTATGCTAGGATGGTTTTTATGAATTACTTTGGTAAAATTCTAGTTAATTGACTTCTTGCTATCTTGGAAATGGTTTAGGTTAGGAAAATGAAACTTTCAGGGATGGGTCTACAAGCTATGTGAGTTCCAGGAAGGTATTTTAAAGTACCCACCTCCACTCCTTCTCTCTCCAGAGGGCCCTGAAATTTGCCTACATGACAGATCTGTACCTATTGAAATTTTGACAAAATCAATATTTTACCTTAATTTTCAGTTACAAGTTGCTTTTTCTCTGCCTTTAGTTCTGAAAATGCAATTCCTGTTATTTGAGTAGAATTTTGAGCCATATCAATGTTTTTTTTTTCAAAATTTAGGAAATGTATTTGCATATCTTTAAAACCTTATAAAATGGAATTGAGCAAAGTTATTAAGCTGAAAACAATTTTATTGTACTTTAGTTAAGCAGAAGATCTATTTTGCAAGGTTTCACTTTTATACCACACATATTTTTAAAAGTCATCAAAGGTCAGGACCCTCTAGAGGGAGAAGGAGCAGAGGTGGTTGCTTCAAAATACCTTCCTGGGACATACTTTAGTCTTTAGATTCATCCCTGAAAGTCTCATTTTCCTAACCTAAACCCTTTCTGAGATAGCAAGAATTTTACCATTACTTTTTTTTTATATCATTTTAATTTCAACAGATTTATTAGAACTTTAACCCTCACAAGATTTTAGATAAAATTTATGACTATTTCCACTACCTACCTTGGATATAGTTCTCTCAAAATTGCTGGTAGGCCTACTCCTTCATTCACAAGTTTATTGGACCAACCAATTATGTAAGACCTCAAAAATAATTCTGAATCCAGCCCTGCATAAAATACAGATTCTGAATGAAATCTGATTCTAAAGGTAGGCTAGCCTATGCCTTTTTTTTATATCCAGAGTTGATTGGAAAATTCAATTCTTTTCTTTTAGCCTATATTATGAAGTGTGAACTGTTTCAAATTTTGGAGATTCAACTGAGTCATCAACTCAAGAGCACTACAGGCCCAGAGGACTTTGAAGCTCTCAAATGGATTAAGATGAGGTGATTAAGGCGTTTTCTTCAGATGTTTACTTCTGAACTGGTTTTTTTAACCACTGGTACCATATTGAAATTAATTTAGGCCTATTAATTTTAACTAGGCTAATAATTTATAACTGGAAGATATAGACTAGTATAAAGATAAAGACTAGATAGACTAGTTGAAATGAAAAAAAAAATAGAGCTAAAACCTCGCAGCTCACTGGTACCTTTTAGGTAGGTTCTTCTGATAGATAAATGCACCGAGAATGTTCTATCTAGGAAAGAAGGAAATCCAGATTTTCCGATGTCTGTCAAAATGTCTGTTGGCCGAAAAGGACTGGTCTTCGGCAATCTGTCATCCTTCATCCGCACAACGTGACCTAGCCATCTCAACTTCTTTTTTTCCTTTATAGCCCTAGAAAGTTGGATTGAACCAGATTTTTCGTACAGCCTATTGTTTCAAATACGGTCAGTCGGCCAAGTACTCAGAATAGTTTGTAGGCAATTTCTCTGGAAAACATCTAGCAAATCTTCATCCGCTTTTTGGAGCGCCCATGCTTCAGAGCACTATTTGACCACTGCCATCGTTGTAGCTTCTAATATTCTAATCTTGGTTTGCAGCCTTATCTTCCTATTATTTCAAACCTTTTTTTTAACTGTGAAAAAAAACATCCTGATCCTTGGCTACTCTACTTTTAACATCTTCACTGCTCCCACCATCTTTACTAATAATACTACCAAGGTAAATGAAGCTGCTCACCTGATCAATCTTTTCGTTACCCAACACCGCCTTTTCATCTTCAATTATTCCTAGCCTTAGTGACTTAGTCTTCTTGACATTAATTTTCAAATCTATTCTATCCCCCTAAACTCCCAAAACCTCTAAAAATTCATTTATTTTGCTCACACGTTCGTCAAGGATACTAGAATCATCAGCATAATTTAAGTCCAGGAAAGTTTTTCTCCCCATTTAATTCCGTGGTCTCCCATTGCCTTTCCTGTACTCCTTAACACAAAAGTCCATGAAAATGATCCATATAAAGGGGGATAAAACATAATCCTACTTAACTCCTGATTTAATACGAAACCAGCTGCTAACCTCAATTCTTACCTTGACCACAGCAGCGTAGTTCTCGTACATACCACTAATCACTTTAACTTACTTGTCTAGTATACCATACAAGAATAAGACCTTTGCTGAAGCTCTCCTATTAACAGAATTGAACGCTTGCTAATAACCTATAACACTTAGGACCAAAGGTGTTTGACAATCACACTTCTCAATTATTATCCTAAGAGTGAGAATTTGGTCGACACATCCTATACCTTTTCTAAGACCGCACTGGTCACCTATTAAAACTTAAAACCTTGTCTAAAGCATTTCTCAGTTTAATAAACATCATGCTACAAAGTACTTTGCTACATTTAGAGACCATACTAATGCCTCGAAAATTACCACACTCACTCTTATTATCATTTTTATAAAGTGGTTTCCTTAAAGTTTTTTTCTAAAATTGGTATTTACTTCCCCTTTTTCAAAAATCATATTCATAATCTTCAGTAACTTATTTCTAACCTCAGAGCCATCATATTTAAGAAACTCATTTACCGCGCTATCAGTATTTGGAGCCTTATTATTTTTCAGTCCTTTTAGTAGGCTGCTGTTGCTAATTCTTCATCACAAAACACATCTTCCGTCACATCCAAGGCATCACAAACTTTCTCATTTTCCTCTATATCTTTTCCTGCAAATCTATCTCGGTTTAGAACATTCTTAAAATTTTCTGCTCATCTCTCTTTGACTCTTTCCTTATCGCTTATTGTGGTCCCGCTCCAATCTTCAACTGGGACAAGTCCAAGTTGACTACTCCCTCTCAATTTAGTAGCATTCCAGTACAAAATTTTACTATTATGCCGTCTAGCTGCATCTTCCAGATCCTCAGCAGTTTTATCCTTGGCCTTCAGTTCTCACTTCCTTAGTTCATATTTTAATGTTTTCTCCACTTTCTTTACATTTTTTTGTTTTCATACAGTCTATCACTTAGATAATTCTTGTAAAAGGCCCTATCCTTTCTATTAAATATAAGGCTTTTCAACTAATTTTCCTAGTTTTAGTCTTAACTTCCTTCCTTAAGACACCATAAGCAACTTCACAAATTGTTTATCTAAAATTATTCCAACCATCGGTAAAATTCTAGTTAATTGACTTCTTGCTATCTCAGAAAGGGTTTAGGTTTGGAAAATGAAACTATCAGGGACAAATCTACAGACTAAAGTATGTCCCAGGAAGGCATTTTGGAGCAACTACCTCCACTCCTTCTCCCTCTAGAGGGCCTTGACCTTTGATGACCTTTAAAAAGATGTGTGTTATAAAAGCGAAACCTTGCAAAATAGATCTTCTGCTTATTTGAAGTACAACAAAATTGTTTTCAGCTTCATAACTTTGCTCAATTCCATTTTATAAGGTTTTAAAGATATGCAAATACATTTCCTAAATTTTGAAAAAAAAGACAAAAAAACATTGATATGGCTCAAGATTCTACTCAAATAACAGGAATTGCATTTTCAGAACTAAAGGCAGAGAAAAAGCAACTAGTAACTGAAAATTAAGGTAAAATGTTGTTTATCAAAATTTCAATAGGTATAGACCTGTCATGTAGGGAAATTTCAGGGCTCTCTAGAGGGAGAAGGAGTGGAGGTGGGTACTTCAAAATACCTTCCCGGGACATAATTTAGCCTGTAGACCCATCCCTGAAAGTTTCATTTTCCTAACCTAAACCCTTTCCAAGATAGCTAGAAGTCAATTAACTAGAATTTTACCCCAACCATCTTCCAAATTGTCAAATTTTAAACACTCAAGTTTAAATCACTATCCCAAAGCCCTTTCTCCTTCTATTAAACACAAAGCTTTTTAACTAATATTCCTAGCTGCAGTCTTAACTTCCTTCCCTAAGACACCATCAGCAACTTCATAAATTATTTTTCTAAAATTACTCCAACCATCTTCCAAATTGTCAAATTTTAAACTCTCAAGTTTAGTATTCAACTGTTACCGGAAAGTTTCTTTCAAATTCTTATCCTGGAGTCTATCAAAATCATAACTTCCCGGGAGGTAGTAACCCTTCCGAATTTTCAGCTTTAAATGAGCCATATACACTACTAGATGAAGTTCTTTACATTTAACATCAATATCAGCACTCCTATATCCTAGTATCTTATATTGATCCTGTCAGTTTCTGGTTCACTATAACATAATCAATAAGATCTGCTGTCTTACCATTACGTGAATACCAATTAACTTACGGGCCATTTTATGACCAAATACTGTATTCGTTATAACTAGATTGTTATACTTATAAAATCGCAAAAGTTTGTAGCCATTATTGTTTTCTTTTCCTAAACCAAATTTACCATGGCTAGGATATCTTCTATCCCTATTACTACCGACTTTAGCGTTATAATCTCCAAGTAATACATCATATTTCTACTTGAGACCCTGTCTGTTTGCTCCTGTAACTGTAAGTAAAATTCATCTGAGTGACTATTATCTCTGTCAGTCAGTTCAACAGGGGCATATACTACTATAACTGATACCCTGAACTTTTTAGTTATAAAATCAGCAATTATTATTTTATTATTAATACCTTCCCATCCTAAACAAGATTTAGCAGCTTCCTTATTCATCATGAGCCCAAATCCCTTTCTATATAACCCCTCCTTCCAGCCTGAGTAAACAAATTTTACATCACCTAATTTCATTCTTACTACACCTGGGATATGAGTTTCTGAAACTCCTCATAAGTTCAGTTCGAATCGTCTGAATTTGTCAGTCAAAATGTCGACACGATAGTAATTTTTTAACTCCGTAGCATTCTAAATTCCAATCTTTATGTTCTTTAAATCATTGAAATTATTTTGGTCTCAGGAAAAAGCAATTATCCCGAATGCCAGTGCACCGAAGCACTTAAGTCGGCTTTGAATAAGACCGAAATAAATCTCTGGGACCTTGAGTATGAATGGAGGCTTTGTGCGTTCCTGTGCCCATCTTAGTCACAACTTGGTTTTCAGTACTTGGTTATGCTCCTCTATAAGCAAGATTCGAAATCCTGCACAGACAGTCTCAAGCCTATTACCTCTGACTAATTATATATTCATGTCTATAAATATTATGGTACTATGGGGAGGCAGCCCGTAGTATATACGTTAGCTAAGAAGAGGTTTTTCAGCCGAAAACGCCCGTCAAAACAGACAAAACCCAGAAGAATTACCCTTTAATCACAATCCCGTGCTAATTCTGTGTCGTTTACTAGGCTATAATATCCTCGAGGGGCGCCACTCCTCAAGTTCGAATACAGTTTACCGCAAGATTCTCAGTCTTGCAGGTACCCCTTAAGGGTCAAGGTAGCCCTTTGTAGATGCCGTTGTCCACAGATCTGGATTTTTGACCCAGCCGCAGCTGTCCTCTTATAGACGGTCCTCCCACGATGGTGTTCTTCGTCACCACGCAATTTCATCAATTACTGGGAAAATATTTGTAACTCACGACGCGTGTGGACACGCCAGTGGGTTTCCGTTCAGAGTACATTTGAGGGGTCTTCTTCCTCCTCCACCTGTATTTACGGCCCCGGGCGAGCTTGCCACAGTTTCTATTATGACCCCCAGGGACAATGTCCCCCTTTGACCGTGTCCCCTATCTAGTTACCCTACATATCTGTAAGGTTCTCCCCTATCGCCACTCGAGGATACGCTGAGTCGCCAGGGAGAGGACCCTTGAAGCTGGTAAATGGTAAATACATTTTCTTATAGCTACAATTTTGCTTTTTGAAACAAAAAGTGGTTACAAGGGCTGTAAGATATACAAATTGCACTATGTTAAGATGTAAGATTGCCTTTGGAAAGGTGGTCGGAAACTGAGAGTTCTAGTTCCTTTTTTTGGAGGGGGGGGGGGGGTCAGTTCCGGCAATAATTTTGTTGTTTTAATTTTGACTTCAAATATTTAAATCAAAACTCCAATACAGCTCCAATTTGTCTTATTTGTAATTGAAACGCATACTAAGGGCTGATAACGTCTTTTTCCTTCTATTTTGGATTAACATACTAGCCCCTAAATGTTGAACATCCTCTATGTACAATACCATGCTGACTTCTAAATATTTCTGTATTTCTAAACATTTGTTTTAACTTCTTTCAAAAATAGAATTGGTATAAATGTACTGACGATTATTACTGTTATTAGTTCCATTTCAAGGAATGCCAGCGCCTCTTGTCTGACATTAAATAAAAAAAACAAGTATTTTAAAATGAAAGTAAGGAGCAACATTAAAACTTAAAACGAACAGAAATTACTCCGTATATTAAAGGGGCTATTGAGCCGGTCGCTCCTTACTACAGTTCGTTACCACTAACTGTTTATACCTCTGCATCAGCATGCTGTATGAAATGTCTGCTGCAAATAGGATTAAGTGAATCGAAACAATTTTCAAATAATTTAGAAATTTTATGCTCCAATATAAGTAATACCATCCCCCATGAGGCTTGAGTTTCCCCCTTTTGGGGTTGAATGCCCACTACCTATGAACATTAAACTTTAACTTTAACTTTAAACATTTAACTTTATTATAACTTTTTGGCAAAAAGTGACTTTCCATGATGCTTGAATGCCCCATTTTTGGAGTTGAATGCCCCATTTTTGGGGTTGAATGCCCCATTTTTGGGGTTGAATGCCCACTACCTATCTAAGTGCTGCTGGAAATAGGAACTCTAAACAAAGTGACTAATCTCCGCTTGATACTAATGAAATTAATCGATTCTAATGAGTTTGGACGCTGTAATTAACTTGATTACTCACCTGTAAAACCCGACAACTGTATCCCCTTATGAAAGTATAAGAAAATATTTATCCAAGTGTCTTTTCTATTTTTTAGCCTATTGTCACTCTCCCATTATTCTGCAAAAAAAAAAAAAAAAAAAAAAAAAAAAAAAAAAAAAAAAAAAAAAAAAAAAGCAGATTGGCAATATATGCTTCCCCATGAAAAATGATCTATTTATTACTTGGTTCAAAAGGAAATTTCATTTACTTAGCATCTTGTAACTGATTTGTTCACAGCAACTTCAATTACGAGAAAACAAATTGCATATTCTGCATCATTTCTTTCAGATGAGCATATTATTTTCATTTGCCAAATTATGTTCCAAATTTTATTTGCAATGCATACAAAATGATCAGATGTTGGAAGTGTTTATGTTTCCGTTTGGTTATATGCTAGGCAACTAAAACTCAGAAAGAAATAATGATTTCGTAAAAATATAAAAATAAGGGAAATATGACTGTACAAAAAATCCTTTGAAGTTACTTTTCTAATATGAGATTATAAGACTGACAATTCTCCATGGAAAGATCCCCTCATGTAGCCCTCCCCCTGGCAAAACCCTTCCCCTAAAAATATCTTTATGCTTCCAAATTGCCAATACTATATGCAAACGATGGGTAAAGTTCATGGCTTGGAACCCTTCCTCGAGGGGTTCTGACGGGTCAAGGCATCGTCAAAGGCAAATTTACTAGATCTTTCAACTATGCTAGTTTCCCTCTAGTATTTTTGGTCACTTAAAACAAGGCTCTAGAACTTTTGATTTCCGGTCAAATGAGCCCTCTTCCAATCTTCTAGGATTATTGAATAGATACCATCATCCCTAGGAAAAACGAACAAATAAACAGGAATTCATAATCTTGCTTCTGCCAAAAAATGTAAAAGTCCATTTTTTGTATATATGAGCTCGAAATCTCGAAGGTAGGGTTCTCTGATATGCTGAATCTCATAGTGTGATCTTCATTAATATTCTTTATATTTTAGGTGTGTTTCCCCCTTTTTCAAAATAGGGCAAATTTAGTGAGGCTCGTTGATGGGTAACTTTCGATGGGTAACATTAAACTTTGTCAATTTTTCATATTTTGAAAAAGTATAAAAATTTGATTCTCCGTTATTATCAAGACTTGTTCCTTAGAGTTTCGGTTACTATTGAGCCGCATCACTCCTTACTTCTGTTCGTTACCACGAAGTGTTCGATCATGTTTGTAGACCAAGTAAAAGGAAAATTTATAGGTTATCTTCTGCAGTGTAATTAATATCCATCAATTTTAGCTACCAAATTTTAGTTAGTATGGGCTAATCAAAAGTATTAAGAACCAAAAATATTAGCTAACATTTCTCAGAAACGCCTTAATTGGGCGGTAAAAGCAAAATAATAAAGCTCAGAAGAAAATTTATCATAGTGAATTAGGCTCACCCATCCTCAAGGGTATTTACTTTGCGGAAAAATCTGGTGGAAATAAAGAGCGAGCTTGAAACTTAAGTTGAAAAAAAATTCCTGGATCGCAGCACATAAAGGACACATCTGTAACACAGGTTGAATAGCTGACCATTGTCCCAACATAACTTTGTCTATCTACTGCGAAGAAACTGAAGATGTCATCAAGAGTTCTTTCTAAAATACGGAATTGAATATATGTTCCACTTCACACCTCTCTTAAACTTTCCCTGGAAAAAATACCTGCTATTTTGGTCATGGTTGTCCCAGTATGGGTAACCTAGTAATGAACGTCACATAAAAAGTCCTAAGAGTGTATTAACTTCTTTGTCTTCAAGGAAATATAGATAAAAAATGTAACTATTTATGAAATATTATCTTAAATAAAATGCATAGAGATTTTAAAAACTCCCGGACATTAAAAGAATTTTGGATAAAAATTCATGTAGCAATTTTTCTGCCGTAACACGGATAAAAATTTTGAGCTTACGCTAAGAAAGTATGCTTTCAACATGCATGAAAGTATACTTTCGGTATTTTTCCGCATTTTAGGAGAACTGATCTCTAAAATAACTTGAGCCATCACTCCCCGATAGGATTATTTAAACATTATTTTGCACCTGTCAATCATAGGTGGCGCAATAGCGCTGCCTAAGTAAAGAGTTATGTGGGTACAGCCTATTATTATCCCCAAGACACTTCCTACAGAAGGAATTGTCGTAGAAGCTCTGGAAGAATCTCATTCAACTGGTAATTGAAAGTTGTAATGCCCTTCTTAAGAGTCAAAAATGATTGCAGTACAACAAGCCCCCCCTTCCTCCCCAACCCACGGCCATCAATTCCCAAAATATTATTATCAAACATAGTTCAAAGGTCCAGTAACTATGTCTCTGTGGATTAGAAACCCCCCCCCCCCCGCAGTCTTCAGGGCAAGGCTGTAAGTTAGGCAATTAGACCATTTTTTTGCATATAATATTTATTATTGAGAAGGTCGGCGTGTTTAACCTTTAGCGTCCAAAAAGACAAAGGGGATTCAGGTTTAACCTCTTAGTAAATTTTTAAGGAAGTTTTGAGCTAAATCAAATAAATTATGTGCATAAGGGTTGTCAAAAGGGTGTAATTCAAGGGTGACTCAGTGTATTAATTTGGAACTTTCAGGAAATGATGTTCCTGAAAGTTCCCTTTTCGGCAATTAATCGACCAAAAAGGGAATATTTGCACGCTGACACTATTACTACTTTTACTACTACTACTACTACTACTACTACTACTACTACTACTACTACTACTACTACTACCACTACTGCCACGACAACTACATCTTCTATAGCGAGTACTACCAAGGCTGAGGATAATGACCTTAAAATAAAAAAAAATATTGAGGGGAAAGTTGAGCTATATCAAAACATACTGCATGCACAAAGATGTGCACAAAGGGTTTCCAAAAGGGCGTAATTCAAGAATTACTGAGTACATTAATTTGGAACTTTCAGGAAATGATGAGGGGGCAATCAATCAACCGAAAAGGGAATATTTACACGCTGGCACTATTACTACTTTTACTACTACTACTACTACTACTGCTACCACTACTACTGCTACTACTACTACTACTACTACTACTACTACTACTACTACTACTACTACTACTACTACTGCTACTACTACTACCACTGCTGCCACGACAACTACGGCTTCTATAGCGAGTACTATCAAGGCTGAGTATAATGATCTGAAAATTAAAAAAAAAAATATTGAGGGGAAAGTTGAGCTATATCAAAACGTACTGTATGCACACAGATTATCAATAGGACGTATCAGCAAAGTCTTTGGAACGGTTTTCCGTATGAAACTGCAATTTCCAGGGCACCAGAGGAATTTTTTTAACTAAATCATATCATAGGGAAGTTCAACTGAATAATAGCACAATGTGCATACTAAAACTGTTATTAATACTAGTGCTGCTACAGTTACTATTATTGCTAATACAACACTACTGGCGCTATTACCACTCCTGCTACGCCACTACTACTATGATACTAGGATTATTAAGGCTAAGCATTTAAAGGTGAAACTTTCAGAGAATATTGAGGGAGAACTAAATAAAAACACGTGATGTGCAATCTTCTTTGGTTTGATTGATAACACATGCTTTGTACATGGCATAAATATATCACTACGTTACTTCGTTGATCTATGTGAACATCGAAGCAATCGGCATACCCGACACCAGATAGCTTCAAATTTCGAAGGTCCCAGGATTCACAAGATGTTGCCCCAATTGTCTATCTATAGTAGACCAACTCGAGTACTGATCACCAATTTTAGTATTACCGCTTAGATGCTTGAAATACGAACACTAAAAGTAACTCGCGGTATACGACTCGGGATTCTAATACCTATGAACATATATAAAATATATATATATATATATATATATATATATATATATATATATATATATATATTCACAAGATGTTGCCCCAATTGTCTATCTATAGTAGACCAACTCGAGTACTGATCACCAATTTTAGTATTACCGCTTAGATGCTTGAAATACGAACACTAAAAGTAACTCGCGGTATACGACTCGTGATTCTAATACCTATGAACATATAAAAATAATATATATATATATATATATATATATATATATATATATATATATATATATATATATATATATATATATATATATATATATATATATACATATAAACAGTATAACATAAAATAGATATATCAAACTTTTTTTTATGGCGAATGAAGTTGAAACTTAAACCGAACGAAAAATATAGCTTTGCTGCCCAGGCAAATACATTTATAAAACTCGTTTTATAAATATGACCTATATTGGTCAAATGCAGTATTCATACTTGTTGTGTATAGCTTATAGCTTTGTTGTAGAGATTACATAAAAAAACTAGTTTTTTTTTTAACTGAAAGTAAGGAGCGACATTAAAACTTAAAACGAACAGAAATTACTCCGTGTATAAAATGGGTTGTCCCCTCCGCAATCCCTCGCTCTTTACGCTAAAGCTTTTAATTGTTTTAAAGAGCGGAATTGTGGCAAAGAGTCAAACTTTAGCGTAAAGAGCGATATGGGGCATCATGGGCTGATGACTCATATCTGTTCACTGTCAATAAAAAGGTTTCATCCCTCTTTTGAACTGTTTTACTTTCGTCATGGAAAGGCAGTGTGGTCTTCGAAGTTATTTTCCACCAGTATAGGAAGAAACTTTGAAGCACTATTGTGCAATTGACCAATCATAAGTGGATAGGATCATCATCTACACAGATAGTGACTGGAGAATATAGTGCTTGGTCGAAACTGTGAACTTTTTAGTTTAAACATCATGGGCTGATGACTCATACTTTTGCAGTCAAGATATTTACAAAAAGGAAAAGGAACATATCTGATAAATGATGGACATCACCTAATATTGATCACACCCAACATCTGGTAATTTGCCATGGGCAGTTGTCACGCGCAAGTCACATAAAAGATAAACGATCTATGAAGAATCATAACCGCTTAAACTAGTAGAACCGTATTTATTACTTTATAATATCGTTATTGTTTGTATTGCAATAGATGAAAAAATATTTGTGGTTTTAGGAGAACCTAGAAAATGAGAAGTTAAGAAGCATGAGTGTGAGAAGCATGAGTGTGAGAAAATGAGAAGTTAAGAAGCATGACGCCATGCGTCAGAAATAATTCTGAGTGAGATGAATCATCCCTGTCGTCGTAAATGCTGAGAAGAATGTGGCTTATGCTTAGAAAGAATTAAATTCAATTTTCCTTGTGGTCACAGAACGGAGATATAATGTGGAACTGATTTCGATCAATTTTTATGTCAAGTCAAAGCAAAGAAGGTTATAAAGGAATGCGAACACACTGTAGAAGTTGCCTGTTATGTCGCGGCGCAAAAACGCGTTTGCATGGTGGGCTCTGATTCATTTCTATCTCTGTCTCTATCTCTGTCCCTCTCCCTCTATCTTTGTCTCTGTCTCTGTCTCTGTCTCTCTCTCTCTCTCTCTCTCTC